>NC_047512.1:40269516-40332016 GCF_902827115.2 Pseudochaenichthys georgianus
AGTGTGTAGGCTATATGAGTCCGTGTATCTACGGACTAGGGATCGACCGATATGGCTTTTTCAAGGCCGATACCGATTATTAGTAATCAAGGAGACCGATAAGCGATATTTGGAACCAATATACATTTGCAGTAAAAAATATTGGTGTCAAAATGTAGAATAAGACAAACTCCAACACAACTTCTTTGAAATGCATTTAAGCATAGCCTATATTATATTTAATGAACTTTTAAACATCTTACAACTGGTTTCCTCTCTGTACCCTTTTCTTTAGTGCAGTCATCTGCAATGAGTTAGAGAGAGAGACAAGAAGTGGGGCTGCAGGCTGACATGCTTAACTAACAATAATGCTTAATTTATTATATCTGTCTATCTAGTATAACATCCCAATAAGCTGCTAGCAACTGCAAAACACTAGTGCTAATGTTTTGCAAACTATTAAAAGTGAGGCTATTACAGTAGACATAACGTTAGTCTAGTAGCCTCACTTCTAATATTTTGCTAAACATTTGCTAGAAACATGTTGGCTAGCTAATGAGCTTCACATATCAACCTGAAAAACTGCGAGGCTCCACTCGCTCCACCAGCTCAAATTGCCGAAAGTTTTATCGGCAATTTGATAAAAAAAAGGCCAATACCGATAATCGGTCAAATGCGGAATATCGGCCCCTACTACGGACCATTTGTTTTTCTTTATTAAAAAAGTAAACGGAAGAGCGTCTGAGAGGCGTTTTTGCCCTTTTGCTTTTTACCTTACTAAATGGTCTAATGGTCAGTGGAGTGAGGAGGGAGGCCCGCGATACTCGCGGAAGTGATTTCAAAACAAAAAGCACTCATTTGCTTGGAACAAAGAAAACGGCCAAGACACACATTGAGTCCAGAAAATGAATGTTATTAAGGGCTGTAAATATAATAAGCCTGTGTCTAAAATTGACAACAGGCTTATTATATTTACAGCCTTTAAGATACACTTTTGTGTTTAACAGCTGACCACTACCATGACGTTTGTTTTAGTAGATTTCGCATGAGAGCCAAATGTATAAATATGAGCATTAAATTATATGAATATGAGAACAAAATGCATGAATGTGTGAGTGACAATATATGAATGTGTGCATTGAAATATGATAATATGAGAGCAAAATGTATGAATGTGTGAGAGTGAAAATGTATGTATGTAAAAGGAGAATATATGTGTGTAAGAGTGAAAATGTATGTATGTAAAAGGAGAATATGTTTGTAAGAGTGAAAATATGCTGCATTTTGAGTGTCCGATAGTCCACCATTTCCACCGGAAATATCAAACATTTAATAAAAGTGAAAAACAATGAACAAGACTTAACGTATTCATCATAATTAATTATATTTATTTCGTTTGGATGTAGGAATTTTGACTTTGTTTAGAGCAGTGATCTTCTACTATATGAACATTTTGGACCCAAAATCACAAAAAAAACGTAAAAACAGATTTGGAAAATGATATTATTTTTTATGTAGGTTACACAAACATACACAACGAAACCATTTAAAAGCTGGAAATATATACATGGGATGTCACTATGATAATGTGAAAGTTTGATTGAGGTAGCATGGGATTTCATTCTGATAAGGCAAAAGTGTTATTATATATATATTAGAGCCGGGACTCGATTAAAACAATTAATCTAATTAATTAGATGCTTTGTAATTAATTAATCGAAATTAATCGCATTTTTAATCAAATATACATATTTGACCTGAGAACAGTGAGAAGCAATTTTCACATGGATTTTACTCCAAGTGGTCTACAGTCCAAGTGCATGACATGCCCTGTGGGCAATCTAAGCTAATTTACAGATAGCCCTGAGCCCAATAGAGATTGCCCTGAAAAATGCACGCGGACTAAATGGCACGAAGGGTTTGGGGGGCCTCCGTCCCCCTAGACATTTTTGATTTTTGCAGGTCTTAGATGCTGTCTGGTGCATTCTCTAGACTGAATTATAAGATGAACCACCACAATATTATATTGTACAATTTCAATTTTATTCTTCATTTCACTTGTTTGTTTGTTCTTGTTTGTGTTTGCTCGCTTGCATGCCCTGCATAGCTATAAGAAATACTTAAGTTGTTGGTCAAAACACTTTCCATCTGATGAAGGCAAATGCCTTCCCAGATGGAAAAAGTAGAAAACATTACATTCAGTTATAACTGCCAAAACAAACATTATTTACACTATTATGGCCCCTGTTAAAAATGTTTGTAATGTTAACTACTGTAAGTTGGTCGAACGAATGCCTCCTCATCCGGAAGCTGACCGAGCAGACCCGAGCAGCAGTCGAGAGGAGCCGAGCGCATCCGCGAAGCACACGTCAGAGTTCCCGTTAGCCGGCAAATCTAAATATCTTCGGTCAAAATAATTTCCCTTTAGAGCAATACCGCTTCAGTTGCGCCACTTATGTGACAGACAAGAAGAGTATGTGACAGACAAGAATAGTCAACTCTAATGTCTAACACTTAATGTGGAGAAAGAGATGTCCTGTATGGGTTGATTGTGCGTTGATCTGTTGGTAATGCCTCGGGGTTCCGGTGGGCATGTAAACAAATGCATAATGCTGCGCTATACTTTGTGGCCTCATCCATTTAATAAGCAGGTAGTCATATCATTAGCTAGAACTAGCTGGATCTGATCGATATGGACATAAACGCGAGTGAAGTCTAATCTGACAGGAGAGAGAGATCAGCTGCTGCTGACGAGTCGAGACTCGACACGCAGCTCTGCATAAGCACATGCAGCGGTGAGCGGAACAAAACACACTTCAGGTTAGAATAGCACACGTAGCTATTTTAATTACCTCTAAAACTACCTAAACTAGTTATAGATATGTTTAGTTTTACTGTCGGGTCACTCATTACTGGATCCGCGAGCTGCATGATACTGGCATAATAGATTGCCCGATCGGGCAACCAGCAGGTGAGGCTTCATTGCCCGAGCTAAATACTAGATGGCCCCCGGCCATCGGGCAGTCCTTAATGTCGAGCCCTAATCCAGTGAGCCAGGGAGTTGGTTATTTTCTCAGACGTGGATTTACTTATCCTGGCGCTGAAACCAGTCATCTGGTTGAGTGTGGGTTGGGTCAGGGTGTGGTTCCTTGCACTCGGAGTCGGGCTAACGTCCACGCTAGCTGCTACATGCTTTGCATTTAGGTGATACTTTAGGCTCGATGTGCTGCGGTGATATGCAAATTCTTTTTTGCATAATTTGCACACAACCGTGCTCTTATCGACGCTTCCATCCGTCCGTTTTTTTAAAACAAAATGTCCCATCCACGGGGCCGACCAAAGCGGTCACATCAGCTTGTTCGTTCATGTTTGACTATTGTTCACCGTGGTTTGTTGTTGTTTGAAGTCCCATGCTGAAGTTATGAACGTTAGTTGGTGTTCCAGTATAATCGGTACGCCTGAAACTCATCCAGTGAGAAACGTTCTACTGTGCAAAAATAAGTGCGATTAAAGTGCGATTAAAATGCGTTAATTTTTTTAACGCGTTAATTTTTGTGTAATTAATTCATCTTAATTAACGCGTTAAAGTCCCGGCCCTAATATATATATATATACACATTATGTACAAAAATCAGTTTTTTCTGTCTTTATCTGTGCCACGCTTCAAAGCGGTTTCTGTCAACTACGACACAGAGGGCAACATCACAGGTTCCTCCTCCTCCATGTCAAAAAACAAGATTAAAGCTTGACTCACGTTCAGAGTTCTCTTCATCATAGTTGAATCTTCAAAACTCTAAATCTATCTAACTATATCTAAATTCTCAATGTTTGTCTGTCACTTTACTTCAATCGCAGTCTCCCGCCGTCTCTCTTCGTCTCTCTTCGTCTCTCTTCGTCTCCCGCCGCCTGTCTTCGTATATCTTCGTCTCTCTCCATTTCCCGCCATCTCTCTTCGGTTCCCGCCGTCCCTCTTTGTCTCTTTTCGTCTCGTTTCGTATCACTCCGTTTACCTGATTACCTCACCCCCTCCCTGGTAAATACATCATGTTGAGCAGAATCTAGTTTCCAGTATTTTCCGTTTCGTAAAATGATAAAATACGGCGAAGATATTAAAATATGTGCTTCCATTATTCATACTTCTGAAATATATCTGGATTAACTTTATATCATCGTATATCCGTGTTTATTGGGTCTTTTTGCATGAAACAAAGACTGGCATATAGTTTCAAGCCAGTACTTTCGACAGAAATACACATATACATCCTGTTGAGCAGGATCTACAGTTTCCAGTATTTTCCGTTTCGTAAAATGATCAAATACGGCGAAGATATTCAAATATGTGCTTCCATTTTTCATACTTTTGAAATGTATTAACTTTATATCATCGTATCTCTGTGTTTACTCGGTCTTTTTGCATGAAACAAAGACTGGGATATAGTTTCAAGCCAGTACTTTCGACAGAAACACACGGCAATGTTGTCCGGACTGTTGTTTTTATACGGCACCGGCTTGAACAGGTCATGTGATCTGATCACGCTGGCGTGACAGTCGACTCCAAAGGATTAATATTAAATACATATAAGTATTTTTGCAACTTGTATTTAGAAATACTCTGTTGTAATTATTGATGCATAAATGTGTTCATCCATTCAATGTGGCATCTGCTATAATGGGGTTAATGTATGATATTACTTAATAATACAATATAATTAGGGCTGTCAGTCGATTAAAATATTTAATCGCGATTAATCGCATGATTGTCCATAGTTAATCGCGATTAATCGCAAATTAATCGCACATTTTGTATCTGTTCTAAATGTACCTTAGAGGAATATTTTTCAAGTTTGTAATACTCTTATCAACATATGAGTGGACAAATATGCTTTATGCTAATGTTTATTATCATTTGAACATTACAAATATTCGCCTCAATTCAACCTGGAACCTCTCATACAATACAAATGGTGTGTGTGTGTGTGTGTGTGTGTGTGTGTGTGTGTGTGTGTGTGTGTGTGTGTGTGTGTGTGTGTGTGTGTGTGTGTGTGTGTGTGTGTGTGTGTGTGTGTGTGTGAGATCGTTGGAGCTATGTGCAACTCAAGGCATATGCTCGAACGGGAGCTGCCTGGACGCTGCAATCATGTTGCTGCAATCATGAGTGTGCTGACTTCTCCTACAACGTCCCGCTGTCTGCTTCCTGCATTAAGTCAAGTGCTCGGCGCAGTTGTGTGGATAGGGCGCTCCTCTGTTTTCATTTAAACAGCTCCTTATATCCGTTAGCGCAGCTAGCTAGCACCAGATGCTAACAACAACAATAGCCGCGTTCACACTGCGGTACGGTAATGCACGTAAGGTCTCTCTCTCGCTCGGGCCACACACACACACACACACACACACACACACACACACACACACACACACACACACACACACACACACACACACACACACACACACACACACACACACACACACACACACACACACACACACACACACACACACACACACACACACACACACACACAGGTCCTCCCGATGGCCAGTCGGTGCCTGCCGGTGAGCGTGGAAGTGTGGTCTGCCACAAGCGGGCGGCAGGAGCGGGGCTGTCAGCATCAGCTTGTAGATGGTATTTTAAACTCGATGCGCTCTGAAACTACGGGGCGGCCGAGGAAAAAAAATACACATGCGTTAATCGCGTTAAAATAATTAGTGGCGTTAATTTTTTTTTGCGTTAAAGCGTTATTAACGCGTTAACTTGACAGCCCTAAATATAATATATGATATGATAATTACATTTTAGTTTTTCTCATTATTATTATTTTTATCGCTCATCTTATTTTTGATTTTATGAATCTGTGCCGTCCTGTTTTTCACTCTCACCCTGTTGCTGTTTGAACTACTGAATTTCCCCACGGGATTAATAAAGGTCCATCTTATCTTATCTTAATGTATAAGTTGATTTACTTCAATCTATTGTACAATATTACAAGAAATATACTGCATAAAGCAAACTATATACTTTATTTGATCTAGAATATTGATGTTTTTTCATTATAGTAGCTTGTGAAAACCATACAGTAACAAATAAGTGATTAAATGCTACAGTATTCAGCAAACACAACTGCAGAGCTGCAAACATTGCAAACGGACTAAGTTCTACAACACCCAGTTGTCTTTGTGTATTTTGTGAATGAAGTGCCATCTCATGGTTAAATCCTGTAATTGAACAAATGGAGAAATTGGGCAACGCCCTCTACCAATTTGGCAACACCCCCTGCCACTGGCATCTGCTGGGCTTTGGACTGGGACACACCCATGTGAGTCTGATCTGGAGTGCTACATCTGTACATCAAATCCCGTCCACTCAATACCAGGCTGTTCGCCAATATCTGCAACGAAATTAAGTTTAGCGCAAGTTCAATAAGGAAGACCTAACACGAGTCACTTACACGTCACTCGATGGCTCCCTTCCCCCCTCATTAAATATGAGGGCGTCACCCCTCAGCAGCCAATAGCTGCACATGCTAAATTCCTTAAATGCCTGCTCTTCCTCCCTGTCAGTTGTCATTTGCAGATGACCGCAACCCGCCTCCAGTCTCCTCCAGGACAAAGCTAAACCTTCCTTCTTCAGACCGGTCTCACCTACTCAGCACCACCACCAGTGTCTAGACCCCGGGGATTTCATCGGAGCGGTGCTTTCCCTCCTGAATGATTATCCTGCAAACCGGGGCCTAATCGCCAAACACCATTACATTCTCCTGTTGTATTATCATGGCAATCATTTCATTCATATGACGTGTAAACAATAAATATGTAATTCTTACATCACGTCTCTCCGGTTTGAACTGGGATCGGAGCATCAGGGCCTGCTGTTCCCCACAGAAGTCAGGAAATGTTCTCAGCCACTTGTATGAACTGCGGGACGAGGTGCGCTTATTTCTCACGGAGCATGGGTCCCAGCTCGCTAACCACCTGACTGACCCTGACTGGTTAACAAGGCTGGCATATTTGTCTTGCATATTTGACAGACTGAACGGACTTAACCTGTCATTGCAAGGTAAAACCACAAGCATCATGTCCTTGAATGATAAAATATGCGCATTCAAGAGGAAAGTGGATCGCTGGACTGCGCGAGTTGGGCAGGATTGATATGTTTCCTGAGCTGGAGGAATTCATAGAGGAAAATGATCTTAGTGTTAACTCTGTGAAGAAGTCTATCACTACCCACCTGCAAGCCCTCCTGGAACACTTTAACAAGTATTTCCCAGAGGAAGCAGCTCCGTAAAAATATGACTGGATAAGATCACCATTTACCATAACGACCGCAAGTCATCTGTCATCCGACATGGAGGACGCACTGACTGAACTGTCAAGTGACCGCACATTAAAGACAGCTTTTAATGCGAAGACGCTTGCTGAGTTCTGGATTTCAGTTGAGAGGGAATACCCACAGCTTTCCAAGGCCGCGATGGACGTTCTGACACCGTTTGGCTCCACATACCTGTGCGAAAAGACTTTCTCTGCACTGACATACATAAAAAAAAAATACAGATCTCGTCTAAACGTAGAGGATGATTTCCGAGTGACCGTCTCCAAAAGTATGCCCAGGATGGACTTGCTGTGCTCCATGCATATTGCCCACCCGTCTCATTAGGTGAGATTAACGCTGAAACATAGCGTATTCCCCAAATGTAAATATGCACCGCAACAATGTGCATATGTTTATTAGTTATTATTACCTTTTATGTCTTTAAAGTTTGCACAGCAACACTGTTCATATGTTTATTACCTTAATGTATTTTTACAGTTTGCACCGCAACAATGTTCATATGTTTATTACCTTAATGTATTTTTACAGTTTGCACCGCAAAAATGTTCTCCTAATTCGGACCACTACGGACCACTATTGAGGTAAGCATGTTGAAACTTCCGGTTGTTGTTGTTGTCATTGTCATCTCCGGGTATCCCGTGTGCCTGTTCTGTTGCTGATAGCTTATTATCTTAACTTAATCGATCGTTTTAAAACTCTTGATCACGGCAACTGCCTGACGTTGTAATCACACGTTACTACAGCTTAAGCACTCACAACTCTCCTTCTCTTAGCGACTGTAACTCCACAGTTGCCTACACTCTTTTCGGGTTTGCTAACGGTAGCTACTTTAGCTTGATAGCTAGCCATGGCTCTTTCCACTGTTCAGAAGGGGCATAACGCGAAACCCGGAGGTCCCCACCAACCCGTTCACGTATCTAACAGATATTCCCCACTCAGCGAGACACCCGCTGAGAAGCCAACTCTGGTTATTGGTAGCTCTATTATGAGACACGTGAATTTAGAGACCGAAGCCTCCACAGTCACATGCATTCCGGGGGCCAGAGCGGGCGACGTTGAGGCACATCTTAAACTGCTAGCTAAAAATAAACCTAAATACAGTAGGATTGTTATTCATGTCGGTGGTAATGATGTTCGTTTACGCCAATCAGAATGCACCAAACTTAATGTGGAGTCGGTGTGTAGTTATGCTAAAACAATGTCGGACACCGTAATCTTCTCTGGTCCCCTCCCCAATCTGATCAATGATGACATGTATAGCCGCATGTCATCATTTCAGCGCTGGTTGTCTTGGTGGTGCCCAGCAAACAATGTGGGCTTCGTAAATAATTGGACAGCCTTCTGGGGAAAACCTGGTCTGATTAAGAGAGACGGCATTCATCCTACTTTGGAAGGTGCAGATCTCATTTCGGCAAACATTTCAGGGCTTTGTGGACTTAATCCATGACAAACTGGAGTTGAGACCAGGAGGTGGAGTCGCAGTCTTATACGCTTCTCTGCGCTCTCTTCTAGGCAGTCATCCATAGGAATCCCGAACCCAATAAAATACCCAATATTAACGGTGTGTGTGTCTGCCCAAGGACAATTTAAGGTAAACCTAATAGAGGTGTCATACATAATAACCTAATAAATGTAAATGTAACAACTACTACAGTGCAACAAAACAGGAAGAATAAATGTGGTCTCTTAAATATAAGATCTCGAGCATCTAAAGCAATATTGGTAAATGATTTAATATCAGATTATAATATTGATATATGCTGTCTCACTGAAACTTGGTTGAGACATGAAGAATATGTCAGCATAAATGAGGCCACTCCACCCAGCCATATCAACACTCATATTGCTCGAGGCACGGGCCGAGGAGGTGGAGTTGCAGCAATCTTTGACTCAAGTTTACTTATCAATAGTAAACCAAAATTAAATTATACCTCCTTTGAAAGCCTCGTTTTTAGTCTTACGCATGGAAAACTTTGCAGCCAATCTTATTTGTTACAGTGTACCGTGCACCAGGTCCTTATTCAGAGTAATTATCGTAGGTGTCAAGTCCTTCAGGTTTTTGGCCTGTTTCAGTGATTTAGCTTGACCTGATAAGCTAGAGGGCAACAGAGGACGCTTTGGACAACTCGAATTCGTTCTTTTTGTCTTTATTTAATGAAGACAGCTCCAAGAATTCATCAGGTTGAAAACCTTCAAACACAAAGTACAAACAAAAGTTAGCTCACATGCTACACAAATTACAAACATTTTGCAGGTCTCACTGCATTCTCAATAATAGCACCACAAACTATGTTTTAATTAAAAAGATTAAATTGTTACTTTAAAACCACATCATTAACTTAAATGAATTAATAAGAGTGTTTATCTCCACTTGGAAACAAGCACCAGAGAAAACCTCATCTGACCACCTGCGCCGTCTAAATTACACAGAAATCACTGGAGCACAGGCAGACCGCGCTACGTAAAAAACACAGCTGATTGCGCAACAGCACTCTCGCAAAGTGCGACAACAGATCAAGTAAATAAACACAATACACATACCAACGGCGTCTCCGGAGCCTCACACACACTGTCACCTGGTTCTCTCTCCGTGGCTTTGAGAACAAGAGACCGGCCATCTCAAACTACACCCCTTTTTGTAGCCGTGTTACCGGAAGCGGCATTCATATCTTTCCTCCTACAGCTCGCTTCTGAAAAGTAGCCCACGCTATCAAAATAAACAAATACCCTCTCCTGGTATTGAACAATACTATAATAATAATAATAATTAAAACTGCGGTCACAGACGTGCACGCAGTTGTGGGCGGGCCTTCGCGTCCGAGCGCCTGTAGGGGAGGGTCGCCGGTCGTCCCGGCGTCGAGCAGATGCGCGCGTGTCCTCCGAAATGAGCCGTTCGTAATTTCTCAAACGTGCGCGTCCCGGACTCCCAGGTCTTCCGGCAGCGACTGGGAAACGTATGTGGGCTCGCCGCCTCGAAAGAAAACACATTTCTGTAAAGCAGGGGTGGGGAACCTCCGGCCCCCGGGCCGTATACGGCCCGCGAGACAATTTCATACGGCCCTCGAGGTAACACACGCAAAAAAGAAAAAAAATTAAGAAATCTAGACCGCAAAATATGTAACAAGCGAGTACCTGTTTTTCCTGGGCAAGGTCAGGGTCCTTGAACACAATACGAGCCTAACGTGTCATCACGTGGTATATGTCTCCTCCGACAGGGGTTTAGAGCTGCCGGAGAGCAGAGCACCAGAACGCCGCTCCGGGCCGGGACTTCACAAATGTCAGTACCCATAAGGAGCCGTACACATGCCGCAGTTTTTGCGTGGCTGTGTCTTTAGTTGAGAGCCCAGTGGTGATCTGTTCATCTGTCATACTGATCATACAGTCGATAACTTTGTTGTTATTAGCATCTGGTTAGCTAGCTATGCTAACGAATATAAGAAGCTTTTTCTACTACCAGTGAGGTAAAGGCACATCTTTATATGATCATTATAGTTATAAAAAAATAAGAGAATACAGTAAACGGGTATAAAATACTATATGACAGTAAAAAAAAAGTTATTAATAAACAAGAATACAGTTTGAAAGGGGAGTGATTTGTAAAATATCCATAAAGAAAAAGAAAATCTGCTTCCAGTTCTGTTTCATATGGGTGCTGAGAGAGGTTTCCATAGATTTCCTAATGTTGCTCTCAAAGTGTACCAAACTTCAACATTTAAAAAAAAATCTTCCCGGGGGAACATGCCCCGAGCCCAGACCCCCCTAGAGGGGGTTAGGTCGCCCCCCCCCACTTAAATCATGTTCACATGGATAGGAAACTAAATTTCACACATCTTGTGTCCATATCTTTCTGTTTTGGTGGCCATGCCACAACCGTGCACGTGCATGCATGCGCGAATCATGGTAAAATATCTGGATTAAGAGGTTGCTTTTTCTTTGCACAGCATGAAAGAAAGGCCAAATGAATGGGCTTTGATTTTAGTATTTTTAAGCAGACGTCAATAATTTGTACGGCCCTCGGAGGATGTTGAAAAAATTGAAATGGCCCTTGAGAGGAAAAAGGTTCCCCACCCCTGCTGTAAAGGCTCGTCGACGATCGATTATCGCGGAGGCTGTCTGGAGGAGCCGTAACCTGTTAAACCTCGAGCCTGTTTTTCAGGTTTCAGGCTCGAAAATGACATTCCCAGAACAAATTACCATAACTTCACTTCTAAAAGGTTGATATGAATTTTATCAAATCAAGGTTACATCTGTGAGTTGGATGTAGAAGTGTCAGAATCAATATAGATTGTTCTGTGTCAGAGTAAATTCAGATGGAACATAGCAAAAAAATGTAAATTCCTGTCTCCGCCTAAAGAAAACCCATTACTTATAGTGAAGACCAACCTTGAATGATGGGTTAGTAGCCTAAAAGCTTTAGGAATCCAAAGTATAACATAATAAGTACCCTGTATCAAGATTTAGGCAAAACAAGTGACATTTGACCTTTTTAGAGAGGTTTATGAAAATAAAGTCCAGGCGGAATAAGCTTTGGGCACATTTGACCTTTTTCAGGTACCAGACTATACAAATCATTGTATTACATTGAATCATCACTATAGGTATCAGAGATGTTCACAAGTCTTTTTTTGCAAGTCCAAGTTAAGTCTCAAGTCTTTGGTCACGAGTCCAAGTCAAGTCTCAAGTCTTTGTGGGGTGAGACTTGATCAAGTCTCAAGTCTTTGGTCACGAGTCCAAGTCAAGTCTCAAGTCTCTAACGAATAAAAGTCTCATGTCTCTTCTGGTTGTAATAAGCCTTCTATTGTCTGCTGATATCCAGTCTGTTAATAATACTGCACAGCTATATCTAAGAAATTCAAAGCATTTACTGTGTTATTATCACTCCTATATCTATTAGCATACAGTATCAGTACTGATTAGTTGTTTGTTATATGATCACTTTAAACAGGCTATTGCAATATGAGGACAAACATCACACTTTAGCTAAATGCAAACAACTTATAAGCAAAACACTTCAGAATCAGAAATCAGTATCACAAATACTTTATTAATCCCCCGCAGGGAAACTGTTAAAAGTACTTAAAAGCGGGTAATGATTAACGTTACCGACCTTTTTTATGTCATGTCAAGAGTTGGATGTCAACGCCACTCAACTCAAACAAGTGTGACAAGCAATTCACTAATCTTTTCAAATATTCAGTTACAAAGCTGGTAGCAAGCTAAGTTAACATTACATAGCTGATGCTGAGCTAAACATGTTTGCTAACTGTCCATGCGTTAATGTGACTGACCTCTCCGGGTGAGTTTTCAAGTGCCTGATGAAATTTGACGTTGTTGCGCCAGCATCCTTGATTTTGATATTGCAGACTTTGCAGTGTGCGCTCCTTTTGTTGGTGCCGCCGGCGTTTTGTTCGAAGTTGTTGTAGTTGAACCTAATTACAAGCGGTACAGCCGCAGGTGTGCCGCCGGTCGCCATGGTGTTACTACGAGGTAGTAACAGAGGCGCGCACGTCTGCGTAATGAGCCCGGCTAAAGTAACTGGATGGCCTGCCTGTCTGTCAGCCTTCCATTTGGGCACACATTTCTCTCGTGCCCTCATTGGTCATGTGCGCGTTCGTGTGTGTTGGAGGAGGCGGGCTCTATAAGGAAGTAGCAGCCTCTTGCAGATTATCTCCGGTTGTGTATTTTCAAATTCTAGCGATCTCGAGCCGGTTTCTCTCAAATGTACCTACCCCACCTTTAATACGCCAAAAATAGAAAACACAATGATTGTTCACGAGTCCCAACACACGAGTCCAAGTCGAGTCTGAAGTCTTTTGGTCACGAGTCCAAGTCAAGTCTGAAGTCTCTGTATGTGCGACTTAAGTGCGACTCGAGTCCGAGTCGCAGACTCGAGTCCCCATCTCTGATAGGTATTCATTCCACCCAAAACAACAACAACAAATATTTAAAAATATATATATATATATATATTGTTGTATGTGTAAGTGTGTGTACTAGGTGTCTGTAAGTGTAGGTGTGTGTATGTGTAGGTGTGTATGTGTAGGTGTAGCTGTGTGGGTATGTGTAGGTGTGTGTAGCTGTGTGGGGATGTGTGTGTATGTACCAACGCACTATACAATAAACTACACTGTAGGTCATTGTGTGTAAGTGTACTTGCACAATAAAAAAAACGGAAACATAAGTGACATTTGACTCCAACTGGGGCAGATTTATTTCAAACATTTTACCAACACACTATAGGCATGTAAAAACAATTTTTTTACCAATGTACTATACAATAAAATCACACTAGGTATATAAAAACAACAAGTAATTTTTTTTAAATAAACACTCGCAAAACGTTATACCTACCTGAACTTTATACCTATCTGAATGTTCCAGTATTTAGGTCGTGCCACTCCCTGAAACAGTTCTTTTTGACAGTGAAGCACAGAGGGACCTGGCACTTCCTGCAGTACACAGGTGTCTTCACCCTCTTGAGTCCAGCATCTAGGCACCTCCTGCAGTTCTTCCTGACCTTGGTGGCATCTTCCCATAATACTCGGGCATGCATGTGAGTGGTGCAGGAGGGGGTGGTGGAGGTGCAGGGCCTTCAGCAGGGCCTTCAGCAAACTCCAACAATTCTGCAGCAAGCTGCTCCCTGAAAGTCTTCTGGGTGTGAGGCTTTGTCCTGCTGGGGTCACACCCCATCTAACAAATGTGGAAAAACAAAGAGATTCGATTAATTCACTGGCTTATAGTTATAGGATAATATTGGACTGTAAATTAATAATATGACACCAAATAAATAAGTAAACACATGTATATATTCATTCACTGGCCATTCATTTAGAAAATGTAACTCAAAAAGACAAGTAACACTATTTAGCATTTTGGCTAATCATTCCTGTTGGCTAAGCTAACACTAGGCGCATTCACACTGCGGTACTTTTCCCACAAAGGTTCATGCGAACTCTTTAGTTCGCATGAACTAAGTACAGATCGCGTTCACACCGGAAAAAGTCCCTGGGGTGGATTAGGCAAATGAAGCCGCTGACGTCACTTCTTCTTCTTCTGCTTTGGGTTTACTGGCAGGCCGCAAACCACTTCACGGCGTATAGCTGCCGCCCAAAGTCCCCGGCCGGAAGTCCCAAGAGTTGGGGAAGGCTTCAGTAGAAGCTGCTGGGACTCCCAGCAGCTTCTACTGAAGCCTTCCGAGTAAATCGCCAGAACGCCGACACCTCCTCATCTCCACCGCTCCCATGTTTTATTTTGTGTTGCCATAAGTTAGTCTCTCTGCGTTTCTGCGATGGGCTAATGCTAATGCTAATAATGCTAATGCGAGGATAATAAAATGGCGGCTTTTCACAAAACTTTTTGGGAGTTTTACGGGCCGTGGTTTACAATCCGCCCAGCCAATCAGACATATAGCTCTTTTCTCACAAAAGAGCCGCTCGACAGTCCCTGCTCTCTAGCAGGGACTTTCGAGGGGGTAAAAAGGTTCGCATGAACTCATTTTAGTACCGGCTCTTTTTGGTGTGAACACGATCATGAACTAAGTTCGCATGAACCTTTGTGGGAAAAGTACCTCAGTGTGAATGCGCCTACTGTGATGCAGTTCCACCAAACACAAAAGTAATATATAAAAAGGATAATATTGGACTATAAATGAATAATATTACACCAAATAAATAAGTAAACACATGTATATATTCATTCACTGGCCATTCATTTAGAAAATGTAACTCCAAAAAGACAAGTAACACTATTTAGCATTTTGCCTAATCATTCCTGTAGCTTCTTGGCTAAGCTAGCACTGTGACGCAGTTCCACCAAACACATAAATAATATATAAAAACAGAGAGATTACATACCTTTCCCGTGGTGGAAGATCAACATCCGAGTCACTACTGTCCGGATCCAGGTCTGGCTGGAGGAGATCTTCATCATCCGACGAAGAGTCATCTGGTAGGATCATAGCCCCGCTATCGCCAGCTAGCATCTCTAGCACCTGCTCTGTGGTGAAGCTCTCCCTTCTGGCTGCGTAATGGAGCCGGAGCAGGCGTAGTTTATACTACGCAGGATCATATCTTTGGAACCCATTGGTCGATTTGGGTGATTGACACCTTTTATGAACCGTTAGAGCCAATAGAATCGAGTGACAGTTAGTAACTTTCAGATGATATGTAGTTTGTGCAGAAAATATTAAGTTTTAAAGATCATTTTTGCTAGTTAGCACCGGAAGTAGCATCTGCCCGTTTTAGCTAAGGGCTAATGCTAACGCTTCTTGTGACACTTTTGTTTTGTTTCGGTAAAAATGGTTCTTATCGTCAGTTAGCTGAGATTCTTCTCGTTAATCTGGTATAACACATTGATAGGTTTTTAAATATTAAGATGCCCTGAGACAGTGTCGAGAAAAAAAACCAGGGTCCCCGGGGACCTTCGGGTTTAACAGGTTAACCGTGGCGTGCGGTGCAGTGGGTTGTGCAGACGTTCTGCCCTTGGCTGTTTGTTTACTCAATAAACGCATCTCCTCTGGATATTAGGCCATGTATGTTCCATACCAGTAGAGTTTGCTTTTTGTTGTTGTGTTTATTGATCAAAAAGCAAACCTTCAATACAGCTGTTATGTGGTCAAGGTAAGTAAAGTAATAATTGAAGCTGTGTATTGGTTAATATTAGCATATGACTTAAAATGAAAACACAACAGCATTTTACAAAACGCCACAGCATTTCAGAAAACACCACAGCATTTCACATTGGACGGAAAGGGTATTCCTTTAGGGAGAACACTTCTTGTTTATGATTGGACAGAGCCAGCCAGACAGCACTGCTGTGGTTGTTTTTGCTGCCAGTGAAGAAATGACGCTTCGTGATTGGTCAACGTCCGACAGCGCAATATGTCCCAACCGGTCCCTCCCAACACATCAGCCGTTAGCACACACTCAGAGCTAGGGTTGGGTACCGAGAACCGGTTCCGGTTCGGAACCGGTTCCAACATTTCGATTCCAACGGTATCATTTAGAAATGTGAATTTCGGTTCCGCTTTTCGATTCCTGAGGAACTGTTTCTCGCAGCTCTCCGTAGCCTGCTGCATGACTGCGGCGGGGCGGGAAATGTAGCGTTGTATCTACATTTCCTACAGTGTAACCTGAGACCAGGGCCGGCCCGTCGCACTGGCATTATAAATGTTCGCCTAGGGCGCCAGATCTGTGGAGGCGCTGCGCTGACAGCTCTGGGAGAAAAAATAAATGTTTTGACCGTTGGGGCTCATCCTAATTTTCGACCTTGATGTAACAACATTCATAATTAAGTAAATGTAACACCCTTTTCACCCCGGTTACACTTTTCATTTGCCCTGTACGATGGGCGCTGCAAGTGATGAAAATGGGGGATGTTGGCTTATCTGGCAACCGCAGCTCACAGCCAAAGTGCGCGTGAGCGAGGGAGAAAGGGAGGGTGCACTGGAACCGGCGCTGTTGTTATTAGCATCTGGTGCTAGCTGCTCTTACGGAAGAAGAAGATGTTTCTTCAATGATGTGGAGGGAGAGTCCTCTCCAGTCTGACTGAGAGGCTGATAACTACAGCTCAGTGAGGTAAAGGACTCTGAGTGTTTAGATAGTTCACTTTAGTCTAAGTTATCTCAGTGGGTCTCAAACGTTTTGATCACAATTTATGTAAAACACATATTTCCAAGGCTCTCCTTTATAATTATTGGGATAAAACAGGTTTGAAATCATTCCAATGTATACTATAGGACAGTAAACCAGACATATCGTTTTAAACTGGAGAGATAAAAAGATATGCATAAATAAAATAGTAAAATAAGATATGAATGAACAACAAAAATAAAATGCATTACATGTAGGCTATTTGTTATTTAATTATTAAAATGTAAACTGATCTTTTTCATATGGGTGTTTAGAGTTGTACCCCCTAGATCTAGTCTCTAGTAATTCTGCGTGTGCACCAGATTGAAGCATTTTACTTCAAAATGTTCAAACATTTCTTCCCGGTATGCCTGAGAGGCAGATATGCTTGTTTTTCTCAACAAGAACTGTTTTTAAAAGTTGGACTGTTGCAGCTTCAGTGGTTCTCAGGTTAAAGTTACATAGCAGTGAATATAAACAGACTGATTAATGTGAATATTACTTTAAACTAACCTGTGTAAAAGTTTCTCAAATAAATGTAATTTTTTTGGTGGAAGAAGCATGTATCATTTTTTTACCCTGCCCCTCAAAGAATCGGAATCGAGAACCGTTAAGAACCGGAATCGAAAAGTAGAATCGGAATCGGAATCGTGGAAATTCAAACGATACCCAACCCTACTCAGAGCTCACAGCTCCTCATATCTGTTCAGAAACTGGACAAAAGTTAAATATGTACAAACCACAGACTGTCTATGTCATGGCGAATACAGTCGCTGCTTTATTTGTGAGTGTGGACGGAGCAGCTACAGGTTAGTTTAGCCTGATGGATCCGATTCCATTCTGAAAACACGCATTTTAAAAGCTTTTCGCCTGCCGTCTTGTCTGCAGACTTGTCAAAGCATTAATTCATGGTTTTTACTAACCGTTATCAGTATGTAGTTACTTCGGCATCACTTTGAAACGTGTATTACAATTAAATCACTGTCAAATATGTTCATTTTGTTGTAGTTGGTATCTCCTATAGGATTTACATGGAGATACTTCCCGCCCCCTCTCCAGCGCGTCTTGTTTGAATGACAGGAGCAAACACAGCTGACAGCCGCGGTGAAACTCAAGCGATTAGAGCGATGCGAATATTGGGTAGTCTACCATAGTATTTACATGGAGATAAGCCGCTTAAAAACCATGAGTTAATAAAGCATTAATTCTGTGTTTACTCCTGTGATTCAAAAAAGACGCTGGAGAGGGGGCGGGCCGGATCTTCATGTAAATCCTATCGGAATCGGATCGATCAGGCTAAACTAACCTGTAGCTGCTCCGTCCACACTCACAACAACATCATACAGACATAAATAAAGCAGCGACTGTATTCGCCATGACATAGACAGTCTGTGTTTTGCATATCTTTAATTTTTGTCCAGTTTCTGAACAGATATGAGGAGCTGTGAGCTCTGAGTGTGTGCTAACAGCTAACGGCTGATGTGTTGGGCCAATCACGAAGTCATTTCTTGATTGGCAGCAAAAACAACCAATCACAGCAATGCTTCTCTGGCTGGCTCTGTCCAATCACAAACAATAAGTGTTCTCCCTAAGGAATACCCTTTCCGTCCAATGTGAAATGCTGCAGTGTTTTGTGAAATGCTGCGGTGTTTTGTGAAATGCTGTGGCGTTTTGTGAAATGCTGTGGTGTTTTGTGAAATGCTGTGGCGTTTTGTGAAATGCTGTTGTGTTTTCTGAAATGCTGTGGCGATTTGTGAAATGCTGCGGCGTTTTGTGAAATGCTGTGGCGTTTTGTGAAATGCTGTTGTGTTTTCTGAAATGCTGTGGCGATTTGTGAAATGCTGTGGCGTTTTGTGAAATTCTGTTGTGTTTTGTGAAATGCTGTGGTTTCTTGCACTTCAGGGCCACCGTACCATAGAGATGTTTTTATTTTAAAGTAAATTCAGATGGAACATAGTAAAAACATGTAAATTCTAATGTCCGCCTAAAAAAAAAACATTACTTATAGTGAAAACCACCCTTGAATGATGAGTTTAGTAGACTAAAAGCTTTAGGAATCCAAACTATAACATATAATAAGTACCCTGTATCAAGATTGATGCAAAACAAGTGAAATGTGACCTTTTTAGAGAGGTTTAGAAAAATAAAGTCTACCTCACCTCTGGGTAATTTGGGAACCATCAGTTCCATTTGAACGTTTTCACTGTAAAAATCATTTTATTACTTTGAATTATCACTATAGGTATTCATTCCATCCAAATACAACTGTTGTGAAAAAATAAATAAAATAAAAATAAAATCCTCTTAGGCTCCACCGACCCGAAATCGCGTCATTTTCAGGAAACAACGTCTAAGGAAGCTTAATATTTAATAAACTATGAATATTTTATATCCATAGAACGGGGAAAAAACTAATTTAACTGATCTTTTTCATTTATTTTTTCACAAAAAACACACAATGCTAACAGTGAGCCTCTGAATTAGCCCCGAGCGAAAAATGCTAACCTATTACTGCACCGAAAATCACTCCTAGCTCCCTTATTACTTATCCTAGCTCTACATCCAACACATTGTTTATGACCGCAAGGAGACACAGAATCTAACGGTGCCCACCTCAACACTAAAAGATACAAACTAGCGAGGTTACCAACAAAAACGTACATCAAAACAAGTGGCGCTAGGTATTAGCATTAGCACTGCACACACCCACGGCGTGTTCCAATGAAAAGCATACATATATATAAATAAAGTATAAAGTATAGGTCAACACATTTCAGTATAACACACCAATTGCAATATTACTCACGTTTGACACCGTGGAGCAGGGTTTCTATGTAGGCCTACCGAGAAGTACCTGAATTAAGTCTCTCCCTAAACCGGCAATAGAGGCTTCCTAATGACGTCACGGGATTTCGCGGCAGCCATGTTGGAGTACCACTCGTACCACTCTACTGGTGGGAGCGTTCAAAAATGGCGAAAATGAAAGGATACTACGAATCACTAAACCCGGAGGATAAGACCGTTTACAGAGACAAATGTGCGTCGATTGGTTCGGTGGACCCTTATTTGATTCCCGTTAATGATGACAGCACCGACATAAATTCATGGCCTTCACTTTCCTACTTTGATATCGTGAACTACCTCGTTTTTTCGCCTATTCCATTGTACACCATGGAGGAAATGAAGGCGTACAAAGGACTCAAGGCACATAAAGAGTTCACATCCGGGTGGATCCGCGACATTTGCGTTGCATATCAAGGAGATGTGGCTGTAATAGCTGGAAAAGTGAGTAAATATTTCGTGAGGTCCTCTTTAGCTGGCTTTTTAAATATCCCTAAAGTCCCCCAAAATAAAATGGGTGAGGCTGCTTTTATCCACTACGCTACCAAGAAATATCAGAGGCCAACTCAGTGGACATTTTTAAACACCAGCTTTGTATTTATGTTTACTTTAATTTATAGGGATAGGCTATCGTTGCATCAATAAACTTAGTCTTGTGTCTTATTTATTTTTATTATCATACCTTTTACCTCCTCCTGTCGCTTAACCAAAATGTTATATGTTGTTGCTATGCTGCATGTACCTGTAAAGGTCTTAACATCTGATCTGAGGGGAATTTCTTGTGGTTTATTTTTAACTTGTGATGTGTGCCATTTTGTAAAGCACTTTGAGCTACACATGCTTTATGAAAAGGTCTTTATAACTAAAGCTTTATTATATATTGCAATATATTTTAAATTACAAAGGTTGTGAACCTATTCTTGGTTGTCAGCTTCTGTTATGGGTTACCTAGCATAGGAATATGACAAGAGCTGACCACCCACTGGTTGTGTAAACAATCAGTATTTGAAAGTAAAGTTGGACCAAAATATTGGTGGTTCTAAATAGTCAACAATCCAATAATATTTTTGTATTTCATTTTTCAGGTATTGCATTCTCAGAGTATTGGGCTGCCGCCAACATGTCCGTGGGTACTGATGAAGAAGGATGGTGCAGTCATCACAGCTAACTGCAACTGCAAGGCTGGTTTGGGATCGACATTTACCCATGTTGCATTTCTCCTGTTCTACATTGAAACATCTGTACGGATACGTGATGCCAAGACAGTTACCCAGGAAAAGGCGTATTGGCTTCTACCTGGATCAGTGAAGGATGTAACACCTTCCCCTGTTGCTGACATTGACTTTAGTTCGGCTAAAACCCGAAGGAATCGTTTAAGCCAAGCAATTGACAGTCTTGGTGATGCAGCTAATTTAACAACAACAACAACAACAACAACAACACTTTTACGTCACTCGAGGGAAATTCCAAAAGTGACAGATGCTGAGCAACAGTCTTTCCTGGCATCACTGAAATCTACTGGAAGGAAGTGTGCAATATTGACAATCTCAGCTCCACACAATGCCGATTTTGTCCCAAAAGTGACTTTGTAAACATTTCCTAAGCCGCTTTCTAGTTTAAAAAGTGAGAACTGCCTAGAAATGGACCATAAAGCGCTTACAGAACATTGCCAAGGGATCAATGTCGCTATCACCAAGCCGGAGGCGGATGTCATTGAGAAAGCAACAAAAACACAGGCCAAATCCAAACTCTGGTATCGATACAGAGCTGGGCGGATTACAGCATCTCGTATGAAGGCAGCATGTTCAACAAGTGCAAGTAAACCATCGCTTAGCTTGATTAAAGCTATTTGTTACCCAGAAGCCGCAACATTTAAAACTGCAGCTACTGAATGGGGATGTAATCACGAGAAATCAGCACGTGAAGATTACATTACAATTATGAATCAACATGACAGTTTCATTTGCCAGGATTCTGGGCTCGTGTTATCGCCAACATTTCCATATTTAGGTGCTACTCCAGATGGTGTTGTGTCCTGCAAGTGCTGTGGTGTAGGTGTTTTGGAAATTAAATGCCCCTACTGTGTTGCTGCACCGTCAGACCATACATGTCTGGAATCACGTGATGGACAGGACAGGCTGAAGAAGACCATGCCTATTTCTATCAAGTGCAGACCCAGTTATTTCTATGCGATGTTGAATATGCTGACTTTGTTCTGTGGGTGAATGGAAAGATTCATCTTGAACGCATAACCCCAGATATTGACTTTTGGGAGAAGGTATACCCCAAAGCTCATGAATTCTTTCAGAATGTCATTCTCCTCGAGTTGAGTGGGCAATTCTTCACCAGAATTCCCAGTGCAACTACACCAGTCTCCATTACTGCACCAAAAAGGCCTCTCTGCCTGATACCAGACCCTGCTGTATGTGCCACTCTGACTCAGCCAACCGATACCCAACCACTGGTACCCAAATGGTGCCTTTGTCGTGGAGAGGAAAAGCTTCCCATGATAGGATGTGATAACACAAATTGTGAAACTACCTGGTTTCATTTTGAATGTGTTGGTATAACAGTTGCCGCCAAAGGAAGCTGGTATTGTGACAAATGTCATCAGCATGTCCCCTCTCAAAAGAAACAGAAGTATTAATCAATCTGAATGACAGTGTATATATTTATGTGATTATATATATGAGGTGTTTTGCACTTTGTGTGTATGGTTTTGTGAATGTGTTTTGAGAAAATAAGCCCTGCTTTCAAAAAATGTGTTTTAGCATTGAAAAAAACTGTAATATGGACACAATGTTAATGTATCTCTGTTATGTGAGGTGATCTCTGCAGCTTACAGTCATAGGAGCATACTTATTTTTCACCCTTTTTCAATGGGTAAATTGGAAACTTGTAATAAATATAATACTTTGCCCTTTCAATTGTTTTTTTCCAAATGTATTTACCCAAGCTTGAATATTCTACCAGTACTATTCAAGTGCGCAGTGCAGGTCTGAAACCACATTCAAGCAATTTGGGATGTGTCCAATCTGACAATAGAAAACTTGAGAGAAAAACATTAATCTTCCATGCCTGAAAACATCTTAAATAATTGTTCAAACATTCCCCTACACAACCAAACCCCAAATCACTTTTCTGATTATCAAGACATTTAATTTACCAAGTACAACATTGACAATAATGTAATAATAATTACAATACAAACCTATCGTATTTTTCTCGTGGCCCAATTTGACAGACGGTGCCCAGTCAGGATGATTTTTGTAAAAAAGTGCCACTGGTTTACCTGCAAATAAATCAGATTGTAGGTCAGTTATATCCTGGGTGAACTGTTAATTAATACAAATTTGACCTCTTTTGACAGGCGAAGTCAGACTTTAGATATATTTAAAATGCTGGTGTCAAGACATTGGAACATGGCAAATAATTGAGGAAACCAAAAGCCTCTGAAAAGGTGCCAGGGACTGTACAGCCTTTACTGTTTACATATAATCAAATGGCCAGTAGGGGGAGGAATTTCTTTAAATTACAGTTAAACGAAGCACTGCAGGGGATTGACAGACTGGTGGGAAGATGACCTGAGCCAAGGGATGACTTTGTTTTGTAGATACTCCACAATCTGATATGTCGATCGATGACACAGACTCCAGGATTCATATGTCCTTGTTAAGATACATGTCTTAGTAAGTGGGTTGTATGTTGATTTTGAATGTTTGTATGTAAAACCTGACACTTACCTGACGTGAAATGATCCCCACAAACGCGAGTATAGTTGTGGTTGGATGGTTTGAGATCCTCCCGTCCGATCCTATTGAGCCATGTTTCCCGTCGACGCTTTGAAAGTGCATACATTGCTTCACCCTGGTGTGTTATAACCGCCGGCAGCCTGTAAAATGACTTTGGCCCCTTGTTTCGATCACCTCTGTTGCCGCAGCCAACAATAGCACAGAAGTTCACCATTATATGTCCGATAAAAAACAGGTAGGCTATGAGTATTACGGTGTCTGTTTTGGTACTCCAGTATGGCCGCTGGGCTGACGCCGCGTCACCCGTGACGTCATATGCAAAGCCTCTATACCGGAAATGTGACATCCGGTTTGTCCTTCACAATAAAGTTTTTCAAAATAAAGGTACATTTAATATTGACGTATCAAATTGATTCAAATGTCTTACACAACACATGTATCAAGACAATAAATGAACTGTTTATATAGTCGACTGTGTATGTTACTCATTACAGGATAATCACATGGCACTAAATCAGACCGGCTGTTCTCCTCTGTTTACATCCTGCTGGTTTAAATTATGTGTTCTATAGGCTCTGTGCACAAGATTGAGTTGAGTAGTGAGCCATTCGTTTTTTTTCATGGTGAGATGTCTGCTGAGAGGTCCTTGTATACCTCGCTGACTTTTGAGGACATCTGGGTCTGGCAGCTCCCCCCGCACGGCCTTGTAACGTGTACTCCTTTGAACACAGCTACATACAATTACTTAGGACAATATATATTACCTTACACCGTCAGCAACTGTAAACTGCTTTGGCATAGTGGAAATGAACACCATGTCACTCACTCTGCCTGGTTTCACACACTATTAATTACACAAAAGAATTGTCAATTTAATTGAAAAGGTCGTTGATGCAATATACTAAATCAGCTCTTGGCACAAAGGAAATACTCATTAAATCATGGATTGGCTGTGAACACATACTGTTCTATTGTATTGCATAGAAAGATGTGTTACTGTTGTGCTTGTAGTGGAAATACTGTTTGTAGTCGTAGATAGAAAAGCAAAGATGGAAAACATTTCACCATACATTGTTTAGGAGTTTTATATGTATTGGGTGTTTATGGTTAATGTGGGAAATTAATAAGCAGAGCTGTTGCTGGTAAATGTGTGTACCATCATAATAGTAATGTGTATACAGCGTTACGTGAATATCTGGAAAACTATATGCGAGTAGTTTGGAGTCATTTGAGACATGTAAATCGTCAAAAATGGTACATTCTCTGTTAGCTTACGTTCGCCCCGATTGAGCTAGCAACTATTTTATTCACAATTTAACATGATATTGGATATGGGCTTAACTTGTCCTGGACTGGAATTTTCCCGATCTTTTCCCGAGGAGGTGTTTGCGAAAAAAGCGCCTAAAAAGCATGAATAACACAGATTTTTCAAAATGGCCGACTTTATGGGGGGCGGGGCTAATGGAAGCTATTTTGAAATATGTCCGCAATTCCATCAGTAATGTCTGTGGCAAGATTGGGGTAGTTTGGAGAAACTATATGTGACTATGGCACAATAGGGGGCGCTACTGAGCTGGTGTACAAAAATGTACATTTTTTTTGTACAGTCTGGAAAAAGACGTGGGTTGTGACGTGTGTTCCAAGTTTTGCGTCCGAAAGTCATTTTAGCGATTTTGTGGCATTTAAATCGTCAAAATTGGTACATGTTCCGTTAGCTTACGAGCTCCCCATTTGAGCAGTCGACTATTCATTCGCAATTTAGCATCACATTGGATATGGGCTGATCTTGTCCTGGTTTGAAATTTTTCCGATCATTTTCCTAGGACAAGTATGCGAAAATGCGCTTAAAATGGACATATTTCAAAATGGCCTTCATGGGGGGCGGAGATAATGGAAGCCATTTTAAAATATGTCCGCATTTCCATGAGGAATCTCTGTGCCAAGTTTCGGGTAGTTCGAAGAAACTATATTTGACTACCGCACAATAGGGGGCGCTACTGAGACATATTTGCTAAAACGTCCGATTTTTTTCTACAGTCTGCAAAAGGTTGTGGGCTGTGAGATGCGTTTCGAATTTAAAGGCCGTAACTCATTTTCTCCCCTACTTATGGCTCGGTACATTTTTTAACCCTTCGATTTCGAGAAAAAACTGAATAGGACACGCCCACATTTTTCATTGGTTGCGATCCTTTAAATCTCAGTTTATACTCACCCTGCCAGTATGTCTATGACAATATATATTTTTTTAGTCCAGCGGTTCTTGAGATATAAATTAGTTGTGTTTTTGGCGCCCCCTATTGTTCGAAATGAACATTGTTTGTTGTGCCTATTCCCCAAGACACACTGAACCTATCCACCGAAATCTGTGATATTTGGATACATTTTGGATGAATTGTGAGCATTTATGTGTAGGCCACACCCTTTTGCTAATACGTTTTGATTGATGTCGGCCACATTTTTCCACACCTCGTGCTCATTTTGTACGGTAATGTGTCTGCCCCTCCATTGATGCTGTGCACTAAGTTTGGTTTGGAAAATCAAGAAATTGGAATTTAAGTTAATATTTCAATGTTTTTCACATTATGCTAATTTAAAAAAAATCAAAGTAGGCGGAGCTTCGGGATATGAGAGGATAATATGTAGAGCTGCTCCACCCGGATAAGTGTGCAAAATTTCAGGTCCGTCAGACTTACGCTGCGACTTTGTACATTTTTCGAAACACTGAATTTACACAGTTGGCGCTAGAGAGCAAGTTGAAAATGTTTCTCCCATCGAATCCAGAATGTTAACATTTTCACCGGTCCTGGCGGCGTTGCCAAATGTCGCTACATGAATAGTGTCGTAACCCCCTCAAAAACAGGTCGAAAGTGCAGAACCGGTAACAGAAGAATAATAATACTGACGATTTCAATAGGTCTTTGCACTACGTGCTCAGGCCCTAATAATACTCTAAATGAAAACACATCATTATTTATTAGTCCGTTTTTCACAGATATTATATATTATTGGCCTATTGACTTTCGTCTCGACAGTAGGTGACTTTAATATTCATATTGACGATGATAAAAATAGCCTTACTGTTGCATTTAACTCTATATTAGATTCTGTTGGTTTCTGTTAGAGTGTAAATTAACCAACCCACTGCTATAATCACACTCTCGACCTTGTTCTGACTTATGGTATTGAAATTGAGCAACTATTAGTCGAACCGCATAATCCTGCTTTATCCGACCATTTCTTAGTAACTTTTGAAGTACTATTACGAGACTACAAAGTATTAGTTAAAAGCTCTTGCAGCAGAAACTGTTAGTGCTATAGCCAAATTTAAGGGAGAGATTCCACCAATACTTAACTCGATAGCATGTCTGCATGTAAGGGAGGAAACTTATACAAAATGTACACCACCGCAAATTGATCATGTTGTTGATAGTGCTATAGATTGAAGTAACTTGATACTGCGAAAAGTTTAATACAGCATAGTTTTGGTATATTCATTTGAATGTCCCCTGATATATAAGAAGTGTGTTTTTATATATTCATGTGTGTACTTAATTAGTTTGTATTTAATAGTAGAAGTTTATATGAACAAGAAACTGGAGAGATGAGAAGTGAAAACTTCCCTGTTAGGAGAAGGGGACAGAGGGGAAATATCCTTATATAGACATATGCTATAGACAGCAGAGAGTGGAATGTGTGTGTATGCATTGCAGGAGCCATATGCTGTATAACTGCTCAATTATACTGGTGCTTGTGTTTTTATTGATTTCTTTCTGTTTCATTCTTTCATGTTGTGAGTACTAAATTGCCACAATGACAGGAGATTAAAGATGTGGGGAGAGGAAACATTCTTATCTAAACCATAGATCTAAACACAGCTTGTCAAGTAGCTGCAAGGATACATGTCTAAAATGTATGTGTACGTTTAATTACTTTGTATCAATAATAGCAGTCTGTTAAAGAGAAGCTAGAAATATGATAAGTGAAAATGAGTGTGCGTTAGAAGTGGAGATGTGACCGAGGGAATGTCCTTATTTGGAGACAGATCAGATCTCTGGAATATGGCAAGGAGAAATTAGTGTGCGTGACACATCCTAAGGAAAAATGAGTGTGCGTTCTCTATAGATGCTGATATTCTACTATTTCGCTGTTTGAGAGCAGAGGTAATGTTTTCCTCGTTATTATTGATATTAAGGTAACTGATATGTATTGCTTGTATTAGTCAAATATAAACAAACTATATCTTGGACATATCTTTAAGATACCAAAAGTATGTGAAACTGTGTGTGTATTGAACTAATAGGAGAGGGGGCCACAGAGAGAGAAGTCTCTGCAAAATGTGTGGGTGTGTGGAGGTTTCCACAAGATGACGAGCTTGTTATAATGGAAGGTTCGTGCGGGACACCCAATGCGTCTGTTTTACCTTAAATGGTAAAAGACTCTTCCTCGGCTGGCTCGCGCTGATGCGCGACGACACGCCATCTTTTTGCATCTCCCAATGAGATAACCTAAAAGGAGGAGCATCTGACCACAGCTCCTCCTGTTTTGTTTTTGGCATGTAAGCCTGTTCTGTCTTTGGTTCGTTCTCTTTTCTCCTGCTGCCAAGACGAAGTAAGTAAGCTTTCCCAGCGGGAGGAACCAGGGCCGGGGTAATCCGGATTACTCCGTGATGTTGTGTTATTGTGTATTTTGCCATTAAATCAGCATATTTGTTATAACTTTACCAATGGTTTCTGTGAATTCTTCCTCTGTTAATCTGACCCATTCACAAAACGAACATGCAGAGCCGAGGTGGGTTTTAAAACCACTGACTCCAACAAGTGGGGACCTCCGACGTTTGGGAGTGGGGTTTCGAAGGAAGGAGCAACAGCGACCGCATTGGGTCCAGGTGTCCGCACCAAGAATATCTTTGACAACTGACAACAGGGCCCTGACAACGAAAGAGGTAAAACAGATGCCTGTTTTATATCAAAAATCTGTGATTGGCTGAACTAAACAACATTTTAGAAGTTGTCAAGGACATTCACAGTGTTTTGGTTTTATGGTAAAGAATGCAATGCGTAGTTTACTATAGGTAGGTAAGTTATAAATAAATAAAGCAACGAGGTGTTAAGAGTACGGTGAAAAGCCCCGTAGGTTTTTCAGAATCATACGGCTAAACTCGTTAGCTACAAGTGAAGCGATGAGGTGTGTAACACTAGGTGAAAACCCAGTGGATTTTTTCAGAAATCAATATTAGGACATACTCATCGGGGAAGTAAAGTGGTTTTCTAAAGACTCCATCCAGAACAACCCAGAATAATGCTTTCCAGTGTCATAGGTCGCTGCAGTTGTATTATATGTGAAAACTCCAAGAGTAGAAACGCGAACTTCAAAAGCCATTGAAATTAATGGA
Source organism: Pseudochaenichthys georgianus (assembly GCF_902827115.2). Lineage (NCBI taxonomy): Eukaryota > Metazoa > Chordata > Actinopteri > Perciformes > Channichthyidae > Pseudochaenichthys > Pseudochaenichthys georgianus. The sequence goes on from NC_047512.1 coordinate 40,298,440, forward strand.
TTTCTCACTGTCTTGTTCTGTTAGGTTTAACGCCCATTCTGTTGAAAGAAATATTGCATCTTAAAAGCTGAACAGACAGCGTGGAGGATATATTTATGTGCTTGTGGATAAATACAATATATTATTGAACATACAATAACCTTAGTCAGATAAAGAAATACAAAGTCATTCTTGTTTCAAGAAAGCCCCCCTTTCTCCCCATTTTTGCTCTAATTGCTGAAGCAGCAGCCCGGAGCCAGACTGCTTGTTTTTTTCTCTAATGCCTGGAAAAGGGCTGCTGAGCGTTGAATTTAAAACAAGGAGTGAAAGATCAACGATTAATCTGAAATTGGAGTGAATAACATTGAAAATTGATAGATCAATGTGTGATTTGAGGTGGTAGATATTGAAATAAATAAGAAACTATAATTTGTTGTTTTTAGCATTGTTTTTGTGGGATACAGTTACGTCACATTGTGGTTTTAATGAGAAGTTTTGAGAACTGATTGTTACTATTGCATTGCATTGTGAATTTCGTGGTATTTGTCATTAACTGAGAATTGTACTTAATTATATTTCAGAGGAATTTAATTACATACAGTAACGTTGAGGGAAGGTAAAAAGAGGTTTACTGAGTATATGAAGTACATGTAGGTTAAGGTTCGATTCACATTAAATATAATAGTGGATTATTCCACCTAGATTAGACATAGAAAGAGGAGAATTTGTTAAACATTAGATAACAAACTCACTGTAAGAAATATATATTGTAATGTTATTTAGGAGTTGTATTGATCATACAACAGTGAGATAGGAAACTGAGAGCGCAAACAATTCACCACAATTGTGTTTTATGGTTGTGTAACTTTATCAGTCAGACCCCAGTGAGATGATAGTGAACTGTTCATGAACTTGTCATGAAAAGTTCATGAAATATTAGTGAACCATATTCATGAACAGCTCATAACAAAGTTGATGAACTGTTCATGAAAGTGCCATGAACATTAAATGGCACTAGGGCAGTGCATGAACTACTCATGAAACTCCTGTGCTGGAATGGTTCATGAACAATTCATGGAATATGGTTTTAGGCAGGTTCATGAACAATTCATGAAATGGAGTTTTCAGTGAGTGTGTAGGGATATTCAGTTTTCAACCAAGAACATTTCAAGAATTGTTCATGAACATATCAAGAACTGTTCATAACAACTTCATGAACCATTCATGAACAGTTCATACCCAGTCACTGAATATAATTCAATGGCTGGCTATGAACTGTTCATGAACTGTTCATGAACCATTGACTGTGGGTCAATTGGCAACCATAGAAAACAACAATTATGTCAATCACAATGGAACTTTACTCAAATTAACAAACAAACAACTATACAGGTGGAGCACTACAATTAATCCTATTACTATTTGAAGCAGTTCTTGACACTCAGCTGCACAAAAAATGTTGTTACGGGTCCCAAAAGCTTGGGTACCACAGCAACAATAAATGATTTCTGTAGAAAACAGAAAAGTGCAGCAGCAATAATTATACACAGGATCCGGTTGATCGTCTGGATTGCTTCTTATTCAAAATTCAAAGTACACAGTTACATTCAAATAGCTGAACTTTACAAACATCACATTTCTCCATTTAAGTTATCTGTCTGTCAGTCAATTACTGTATCTCAAGGAGACATTCAACATAGTCAATATAAATTATTACATTACATTGCATTTAGCTGACGCTTTTATCCAAAGCGACTTACAATAAGTGCGTTCGACCAACAAAATACAAACTTGAAGAAAACAGAATCACAAAGTACATCAGGTTTCATAGAGCAAAAACATTTCAAGTGCTACTCAACTGGCTTTAGGTAAGCCAGTCCATAAGTGCTTTGTTAATAGTTCTATTGCTCGAAGTGGAGTCGAAAGAGATGAGTTTTCAGTCTGGAAGGTGTGTAAGCTATCTGCTGTCCTGATGTCAATGGGGAGCTCATTCCACCATTTTGGAGCCAGGATAGCAAACCCACGTGTTTTTGCTGATGGGAACTTGGGTCCCCTTCGCAGCGAGGGTGCAGCGAGCCGTTTGGTTGATGCAGAGCGGAGTGCACGTGCTGGGGTGTACGGTTTAACCATGTCCTAGATGTAGGAAGGGCCAGATCCATTCGCAGCATGGTACGCAAGTACCATTGTCTTGAAGTGGATTCTAGCAGTTACCGGAAGCCAGTGGAGGGAGCGGAGGAGCGGCGTGGTGTGAGAACATTTAGGAAGGTTGAAGACCAGACGAGCCGCTGCATTCTGGATGAGCTGCAGAGGTCGGATGGCACATGCAGGTAGACCAGCCAGGAGGGAGTTGCAGTAGTCTAGGCGTGAGATGATGAGAGCCTGGACCAGAACCTGCGTCGCTTTCTGGGTCAGCTGGGGACGCATCCTCCTGATGTTGTAAAGCGTGTATCTGCAGCAGCGGGTTGTAGCAGCTATGTTTGCAGTGAAGGACAGGTTGTTATCTATAAACACATAACGCTATCAAATAATACTTTCTATCAATATATCTATCTTTACCAAATATAACATATTATGGAGATCACAAAAATACACTGTCAATGTTAATAAACAAAAAACAAGGCAATGTGCCTGCAAGACTGCACTCAGGTAAACAACACATATTACCCGTGCGCAGCAGCTAACCTGCCTGCGAGCCTTCGCTCAGGTCACATTTACCCAGGCGCGGCTGAAGCCCGCGAAAATGGCATCTATTGTTGCCGACAGTTTAGTATTTTTAAAATACCGTTACTATGTCAAACATGCTCAAAACCTTCTGACACACTCTCCTAAACATCTCCAACATCATATCTAATTCACACAAGTTAACATCGATCATTTTCATTATGTACTGACCTGTAGAAAACAGAAAAGTGGAGCAGCAATAATTCTACACAGGATCCGGTTGATCGTCTGGGTTGCTTCTGAGGAGGGGGCGGAAGTGTGTCCCCTAAAATAACCCAGATGTCACCGCTCACCTGCCAAAGGTTCCACCTTGGCGCTACTTACTCGTACTGCTTCTCAAACAGTACAGATAAACCATAAAATGATATGAATGTCACCAAAATAAATACAGATAATGTTCAGTTTCAAATTCACTATTGTTTTGTTTTAAGATTAAAAGTTTTAAAAAAGAAAGAAATGTTCAAATAGTAGATGCATATTCAAGAGGTCTTTAAAAACATCACACTGATCATCAAAAGTTCATAAAATGCTCATGAATATTCCAAAATATTCTGAACTTGCCACAATCATCCAACATTCATGAAATGCTCATAGTCATGAAAAGTTCATGAAATGCTCATGCAAACTTTGTGGGGTTTTAATTATAATGTTGTGATTGGCTGGATCATGAAAAGTTCATAAATTGCTCATAAAAGTCTGTCATGAGCAAAACAGGAACTTTATATGAATGAACAATGTTCATAAAAATGTCATGAACTGCTCTTTAAAATGGTTCATGAGCATTTTAAGAATTTTGGTTCATGAACATGACAAGTGAACATATAATGAGTTGTTCATGAATGTTTCATGAGTGCTCATGAACAGCTCATAAAGTCATGAACTCCATCTCGCAGGGGCAGGGAAGCTGTTAATGTTTAAACATTACAGAGGTGCTGCACGAGGCTAAAAGCCATCTCACATGGTTTGATAACACATGGAGGTGATTGATGAGAGAAGCTTGTGGACAGCTGCAGGGCCCAGAGAGAGAGACAGAGAGAGAGAGAGACAAGGAACTATGATCAAATGTTAGTGTTCCCCTCCCCTTCCCCCACTCACATGAGGCCAGTGCTATACTGCTAAGCTAGTTGGCCAGCCAGTTGGCATACTAGATGGTGGAATAGTTGGTCATGCTTTTCACCAAGGCTCATTTGAGTGGTCATTGTTTCAATGGAGTGTTGTTTTGTGTTATATTGTGTACAATATAATGTACCCACACGCATGTGGTTTATTTGTCACAGTTCATTTTAAAGTCAGCCACCTCATGGCTAGATCTCGTCTCTGTGAGTCCATTGTGTTAATGAGTAAGAGGTCCTTTTGTTCTTCAGGCCACATGTTCAGGATGATCAGCATCCAAGTTATTTGACCCCATGAGGTCAAGAGTCATTCTGTTAGACCACAATCTTGTGTAAGACAAGTCATTGTTATTTTGTCACATTTTGAATTACATAAGATTTCATTTTGCTAAATCAATTTATCTATAAATGTTGTAGTTGGAGTTTGCTAACATTTTTAGGAACGACATAGGCTTGGGTCAAATTACATTACTGTGATCGGATTAGTGTGCTCTGCAGGTTTACTATTGTTCTGACCAAGCAGTGGGATTTTTAAGTACAGGGAGGTTCTTTCATAGTGTGTGAAATATGCGATTCTGGAAACATGTGGGTGTTGAAAAACTTAGTTGGGTAAGGGACGAAATGATTATTAGAGGGAGTTTTTGTAATATCATTAGTAGACATTAATGGTGTTGTTTAGATGGCAGTTAACTACTAAGACAAATAGTATGATTAGAAAGAGACAGAGTGGAAAGGGTTAGATTTATTTAACCTCAGTGTGCTAGAATTTCTATAGGTAATGCGTCCCGAGACCTGGACTCTCTCTCTCTCTGCCTGTCAGACGGCTAAGACCCCGATCCGCTTAGAGAAGGATAACATTCTTTATGTTTAAAACATTATGCAAATGTTCTGTGGTAACAATTTATTAAAATATTTTACATTATTAGAACAAAGACATAATATTCCTGTAATTGTTCAACTCAAAATTCCTGGGTAACTGGACTGACCACTGTGGCCATAGGATGATTTTGATAGTTTACTTAACTATTGGAATTTGACTATTAACATATGTACAAGGATGACTCGGAATCAGCTGGTGAAAGTAACATTTGTTTATTAGAAAAGGGGAGCTGGGAATGGAGGTTGGTTATGGCGGCAGTGGGAAACAGTTGTTCCAGGTAGTGTTAATTGCGTTGACTAAAACTATGACGAAATATGTTCGTCAATGACCTTTTTTTCCATGACGAAAACGAGACAATGACGAGACGGCACCGACGGCAGTAAACAATAACTGTAACGAAATCATCATGCAATATCGTTGACGAAAAGTGACGAGACGAAAATGTAGTTTACTAAATAAAAACTATGCCAAAATCTCTCTTTACTTTCGTTGACGAAATATTATCAAAGATAATGTTACATCTCTGATAGTCAGTTTTTCTCAAGCCCCCAGGAAGTGCGCCGGAGTCTGATGAGATTATTCGTTGTGGCCAAACGGCAGTACTACACTTCCTTTAGGTTGCTGGGCCAGGAAAACCTTTTCCCCATTGACTTACATTGGGAAAGAGTGGTCTGTAACTCGTTGGATAATTTTTTTTAAACTAAATAAACAACCCAGTATGAACACTTGTATAGCCCTTATTAAAAACATTCGTTCCTCAAGTTGTAAAATGTGCTAATAACGTTATTCTGAGAGTTATTTCCCTCGTCATTATGAACGCGCATCTAACCCACGGGACCGCGCTGCCCGGCACGTTCATGTTACGTGCACGACATGCGTTTATCTTTACCCATGGATGCATAATAAGAACGGACCCATATCGCCTTACTGCCATCCCACGGAGCTGTAATAATGGATATATTGCACATGTTTGCTGGAATTCATCATTTGTAAAATATTATACTACATGGGCTGTATTATTAAATCTTGTACCGTAAATGTTGTAATAAATAAAGTTAATATTACCGACGTTAGATTAACGTCCCTGTAGTCTATTATTGCACTAAGACGCTTATTGCACTTGCCGCCTCGTTAATATCAAATCCATCATAATAACAATCCATTACCATGCTGTCATGAACGCGCGGTGCTGTTACGTGTACGCAAATTGAAGTACTTGATGTGACAGAGCATTTTGGTTAAAGTTGCGCATGCGCTATGAGCGCACATACGGGTACTTAGGCATGCCGGGTAATCTGTGACGTTTCACTCTCTCAAAAGTTGGGCCATTTTATCATCATGCGCTAATGAGCAACTTTCATAGGAATGAATGAGGCCACGCCTCCCACGCTGTATCCAGTTCTCATCCATGTTTTTTCTCCCAGCAGTTCCACTTTCGGTGCTGCGGCTGGGCAGCAGCTGTGTGTCTGTGGTGCGCGCGGCAAAATTAAACTGTCAGGAAGACTCGGGTCTAACTCATGGTCTAACTACCCTTATTTAACAGAAAATAAAATGGCAACAACAGGGCTTGGGAGCAGTGGTGAAGGATAAAGATAAGGCAAAAAGTAACTGTGAATATAAGATATAGTAAATCCTGTTATAGGAAACGCTAAAAACATTGAGCTGTCTGAGTGGAAAAATAACGTGTTAAAGTTTACTGCTGGCCGGCTACATCCTGTTATCTTCAAGGACAGAACACCATGGTACGGTATGTGGGCCCCTGAGCCACACCAGGTGCAACTGTCTTGTGAGAAAACCAGTTAAAACAGGTAATTAGGAAAAGGGAGTATGGCCCTGGCCTGACCTTAGCTAAAACTGTGTGTGGCTGGGCAGAAAAGGCAGATTGCAGCACAGAGAGCACCAAAGGTGGGGGCTTCACAGCAAATACTATAAAGAACAAGATATATTCAGAATTCAACACTCACTTCAACTGGGATCTCACACTGACGAGCTTGTCACGGTGGGAACTCAAGAAGGGGTCCAAGGCGCTGGCGTTTTGTGGTGTAGTATGGATTGATATATCTTTGTTGAACTGTGTAATAAAGTGCTTATTTGAAGAAACAATCCATTGGAGTGCAAAGTCTAGTTTTGTACAGCTAACAGAGAATAGTGTCTCGGACACAATTCCTTTTCCCTCAGAACTAAGAAAGGTCATCGGCAGATCCGGACGGCGACCCCGCTCTGGCCATATCCAAACGATCTGCGCGGAGGACGGACCTGGTCCGGTAGACTCCAACAGCTTGGTGACCCCGACGTGATGGTCTAGAGCGGGAAGTCCGGACACCGATGACTTTCTGAGAGGACACCAAAAAACATTGAGTTTACGGCTTTTACAAGAAACCATCTCACACAATCAAAAACCCGGGTCATTTAGAATCAAGGTAAGCATCTGCCTGTTACAACAAATAGATGTGTTTGAAATACCACTACATTTTAGGATTGTGTGAAAATGGCAGAAATAATTGTCTCAGCTAAAAAGTAAAGATAAAACGTAAATAAAATGGTGTGCACTGAATAGATCAACAAGGGTATAAACAAATCTGTGATGAGAAGCGGGTGGAACCCGTAATTTATGAGGATCCGCCGCGGTCCAACGAGAAGGTGTCAAACTGGTCAAACAAGTAGCCAATAGTAAGGTGTAAAACTAGGGGAGACTCTAGTATCTAAAAGAAAGGTGTCAAACTTGTCAAACAAGTAGCCAATAGTAAGGTGTAAAACTAGGGGAGACTCTAGTATCTAAAAGAAAGGTGTCAAACTTGTCAAACAAGTAGCCAATAGTAAGGTGTAAAACTGGTCGCCGTATCAGTAGCTAATATATCTGTGTACAATGTTTGCTGTTTGTTGATTGTTCTGTCTGTTGGTTGTCATTGTTGATTCGTAAAGACCTTGTTTTATGTTGGTAAATGTTTTGGTATACCAATAGTTTGTTGTTAGTTGTTGGAACCCGTAATTTATGAGGATCCGCCGCGGTCCAACGAGAAGGTGTCAAACTGGTCAAACAAGTAGCCAATAGTAAGGTGTAAAACTAGGGGAGACTCTAGTATCTAAAAGAAAGGTGTCAAACTTGTCAAACAAGTAGCCAATAGTAAGGTGTAAAACTAGGGGAGACTCTAGTATCTAAAAGAAAGGTGTCAAACTTGTCAAACAAGTAGCCAATAGTAAGGTGTAAAACTGGTCGCCGTATCAGTAGCTAATATATCTGTGTACAATGTTTGCTGTTTGTTGATTGTTCTGTCTGTTGGTTGTCATTGTTGATTCGTAAAGACCTTGTTTTATGTTGGTAAATGTTTTGGTATACCAATAGTTTGTTGTTAGTTGTTGAAAGAAGCCCCCCTTCTCTTGAAAAGGCTGAGAGCTCCAGCCGGAGCCGGGGTGTCAGTATTTGTCTGTGAAAGAATCTCTCCCCACTTTCGGATTCTGTAGAAGAGTACTCTTTGTTTCAATCAGAAAAAGAGCAAGCTATTCATCACAATTGTATTTTTAGGTTATGAATAAAACAAAAAGTAGTAGCCTAAGTGATAAACAGGAGGGTTTTTGAACGCTTGTCAGTCAGAAGGAATATATTAATGTTTATATAACAGGGGAAGCTCATTTGTGGTCAGCTGCCCTCTGTTCTTCAATATTCTGTGTTGCTCCACGGACATTCAAATAAATAAGAATAAGGACATTAAGAGTAACGACAAGATTTGTCCAGTGTATTAATAAATACAAGTGAACACATATTAACCTAGTCAGATAAATAGATACGAAGTCATTCTTGTTTCAAGGAAGCCCCCCTCCTCATGGAATGCCTGTTCAAGCCGGGGTGTCTGTGAGAGTACCCACACCCCCCTCCTTCTTTTTTCTCTCTCTCTTCTTAAAATGCATGAAGAAAGAGCATTGAATTTAAAACAAGTGTGTGAATAATCGAGTGGTCTGAAGAAGGAGGGAATAACATTGAAGATTAATAGATCAATGTGTCGTAGATATTTAAATAAATAAGAAACATTGCATTGTGAATTTCGTGGTATTTGTCATTTACTGAGAAGTTTACTTATATCTCGAAGGCATTTATTGCATACAGTAACGTTGAGGGAAAGTAATAATACTGTTTGCTGAGTATATGAAGCAGGTTAAAGTTTGATTCAAATTGAACATAATAGTGGATTATTCCACCTAGTGTTTTTATAATATCATTAGTAGACATTAATTGTGTTTGTAAGTTTATGAAGAAAGAGTAGAAAGTAAACGGGAGGTTGTTATGAGTTTGTCAGTCAGAATGAATCTGTTAAATGGTTACGCATGACAGAGGTGTTGCACAAACACACCGGTGATTGATGAGAGGAAACTTGAGCCGGCAGCTGCAGGGCACAGGGAGTAAAAGAGGAAGAGAAGTAGATGTTTTGAAGAGTTCAGAGAGAGTAAAACTTGTTTCTAAATAATGTCATATTGTTTTGTGAGTAAACATGAAATAAAAATATATTTACTAGATATAACAACAACAGGCTTAACTAGGTTGACAGAAAACTGCTATTAACCAGTTTCAGCAGCTACTGTCATATCTGTGTTCTACAGAGAACATATGTTGCATTTACAATTCATATTAAGGAAGTCCACAATTGATACCATTAAAGACCTTTTGTGGTTTCAAATTAAAGAAGATTTTAAAGATGAAGTAAGCAGGACTTCAACTAGACAAAAGAGATTTTACAATGTGGTTTTACTACTTTTAATGGAGTAAAGAATCTGGGTAGACTACTGCCATTGATTTGTTTTAACATTCACATGTTTCAGCATTCCTGACCATATAGACACTCAGCCGTTTTATTTTGTAACCCTTTGGGGGAGAGATTTAAATTGAGTTTATCTCCAGTTGCTGATTTATTGTGATTTACAGCGGCACCGGAAAGTTGTGCGCCACCTTTGGGTTGTACTCTGAATCAGTGTGTTGGTGAAGAGTTGCTAACTACAGAAACAGAAGAACTGTGCAAAGAACGCATCTGAGGAGGGTTTGACATTTTGCGTGTACCTCGTTGTCAAGGCAACAGTGGTGGGAAGAGAAACAGCAGTTTTTGGGGATTCCTGCTGTGCAGAGGACAACTTGTGTCTGCTGACTGTAGCACATTGATCCAGAGGTGCCTTCCCCCTCAGGACATCCCAGTGCAAGAGTTTCATTGATCCTATTGACTACAGCTGCAGAGGACAACGCATTACTGACTGTTCACAATGTGACAAGATCTTGAGACAGGCTGGTCTCTGACGGTTCAGACTCTGAGGAAAATATGCGATGATTTGACAGCATAACTGTGCAAGAGTTTTCCAGAGGGTGGTGTACAACAATAACATTAGTGTTTGAGAGGGGAGGCTGATTGTTTAAACGATGGTCTGGAATACTGAAAAGATTAAAGTTTAATATTCTTGGTTGACAAACAAGACATCTGATTATTAGGTCACACATAATAATTTAGACATATAAACTAACTATGAGTAAAGGGATTAATGGATTTCATATCCTAGGGAGGGTTAGTTAGGTTGCGAATACTTCGCAGGGTATTTGCTAATGTATTTTGAAGAACAAAAAACAAGGACACAAGTCCAATTTTGTTTTGTTTTTAGATTAAATTGTCCGTTACCAAAACTGTTCACCTTGTGTCTAGATTTGGACTTTGAGGGTAAGGGAGTATTTAGGCTTATTTTTATACATCTGACATTTTAAAATATGTTGGCTGTTCACCAGATAGACATTGGTTAAGAACTTTTCTGAAGATTGAATATTTGTTCCATTTCTACATATTCCTATTTAAAAAGTAATTTTAGAGTAAAGAGGGCTGATGCTGAAATGGGAAATAATGTGGGGCCTTCAATCACCCAGTAAGGGTGCATATTATTGACGACCAATAGGGAGGAGGGGTCACTCGACCCACCCTGCAGTGGTTTTTAAATCTTACTTGCAGCTTCACAGGAAGCGCACGGCACCAGATTATGAGTTTAGAGGACTAGCGGCACCACCTCCTAATGGACATTCATTTAGTTAGTAATTAACCGACATTTAGAGATGTTAAAAAGTAAAAACATACCTACCATGAGGGATGATTCCTAAGTTCAGCTACAAACCATTGATGAAATTACTTCTGTTTTTAGGTCCTTGATAAGGAAAGGAGTGATTGTTACATGTTCAGGACACCCAGGGTTCCACGCACTGTTAAAGAGGGTAACATTGTTCTTTAAGTGCACCAGAATTGAAGATAAATTAATAGAATGAGTTATGGAATACATAGCAGAGCTTTACAGATCCTGATAATGTTTTGACACAAGATAATAGTGATGTACACAAGTTTCTGAATTACATCTATTAGACGTGTTGATATTGAATAGGTGTAAATGAACTGCAGTAGTAGTACAATAAGGGAGTGACATTTTTTGGCTAACACTTTTCAGGGAATTTGGGAAAACAGAGATATCTTGAACATTATAGTTGTAATTGTGAATTAATAAATGATGGCGCTCCATATATACAGATTTCTATAGACGGAGGATGCTGGCCTGTGCTGGAACATCTCTGCAGGGCACGACACATGGCCAAAAAGACTGAGACCAACTGACCTTTGACCCTGACAGACAGGGTAACTTGGGAAGGCACTGTCAATGACTGACTCTGAGGTGTACCTGACCAAAACCTGACTTTACAACCTGACAGTGTGAGTGAGTGTATGTTTGCATCTGATCAGTGCAACTGCATGATTTAAAACGATGACTAATCAAGCATGTTTTGGACTAACACATTATTTCTGTGTGATAATAATGTGTGAAATGAGAGGTTTCCTAACATTGCACAAAAGGGGAAACCGTTTCTAACCTACTTGATGTTTCACTCCCACAGGAGGTGGCTGTTTGCAGAATGTGAAGCTCAAACTAAAACATGAGGATTCTGTTTCTTTTAGGACTGAAAGATGGAGAGAAAACACTTCATTTCACTGAAGTGTTTACTGGGGAAATAATGGATGTACATTTGGGAAAAATGTTTGGTATTGTCTTATAATCCATTATGACCTGAAGGTTTTATTCCCATACAGGTTTTTGTTTACACATGAGAAAATGTGTAAAAAAGGGGGAGTGTAAACTTTACAATGTACATTTTTCATTTAGGGACTGAAAGGGACCTGCTGCCCAACTCCATTGTTCAATCTGATCATTGATTGACAGTTTTAGAATTGACCTGCTCCATATCTGGGGATAACACACTGTTTGATGAATGTTGACATGTCTCTAATATTGATTGAGTTATAGCAGGTAACACAGATAAAGAATCAGTGGCCAAGGGGCTACCAGAGAGATGTAAGTCCAGAATGAAATACTGGAGAGGCTGACCGGTGAGTAATGTTTCAACAGACAACATCATGTAACTAGCCTGGTAAAGAAGTAAGAGCCATAGACTTTATTGTTTAGGTCATTATGGGGATATACATTTCATCTACATTTGTAATAGAAAGACATTTGTTGACAGTTTGTTGGAATTCTGTATTCATTTTTTTAGTAGGATAATATCTAAGAACTGACGGGTAAAAGCAGTATCACCAGGAAGCCATTCACTTTGTTAGTATTGTGATTTTGGTTGTTTTTGAATCCATAACATTAGTGTGTTTCTTTACCAGAAACATTAGCAGTTCAAATCATATTTAGATTTTTAATGGGATCTCAAGGATTTCATTTAAAGATAAACACAGATGCTTGGCAGAAATTCAGAGCTATTGAAATATGTTATTTAGTTTACCTAAAGATGTTGGGGTTCTTATTTAGTGGGCACAGTCCAAGTATTAAGATTCTGAAGCTGCACAATTAATTTAGAAAACCTGTGCACAGACGTCTGTTGTTGTAAGACACCCCACCAACAGGCTCCAAGTTGCCACGCACTGGTGGGTCAAACAGCCGAGGGCCCCAGAGCCCGGAGCGTAGGCTTGAGGGATTTGTATCAGATTTCTCCACACGGGTTGCTGACGCCGAAAGGGGGACCCGAGACGCAGGAGGCTGACTGTCAACCCCAGGCTCTCCGGCCCCGACCGAGTGACCCAGAGGACATCCCATGCCGTCCGCCTACAAGGAAAGGGGGACACGTGGTACCACTGGAGCAGGTGTGTGGAAGCACCAGCACCTACCAGGACCCTCGCTGACACCATCCAGGACCTAGGCCAACTGAACATCAGGCAAACAACCGAAGCCCCCCAACCCCCAAGTGTGGACATCGACTCAACTTCCGAGGAGGAGGAGACAACAGGAGAACCAACGGCAGCCCAGGAGATAACAGCCGGCGAGGAGGCACAACAAGGGACCGCTCCCCCAAAGTAGGCGGTACACCACACGCATCACATACACACACCACACAAGAGACACTCACCTACACTGATACACCAAAGAACTTTTACAAGAAAAACGAAGATGAAGAAGAACTCAGGACCTAACCAACACCTCTATTGCTTGGCCTTAACACTTTGTTTTTTCATCATTGTTGGAATAATCATTATCATAGTGGGTGAAAGGGGGAGGCAAATCATTGACCAAAGTAATAATCCAAATTCCCCACAAAATGAAACTACACAAGATATCAATGGCCGTGTTTGCAGCAATTTTGACCTTGTGCGGGTGCTGCTGCATCCCATGTATCCGCTCAATGGTGGACAAAATAATTAGTACCGCCATAGCACCTTCTACTCCCCTGGGCCAACAACTCGCCTTGCTATCCTTAGAAAACAACCCAGACATTGAGGAAGGCGAAGAAGAAGCAGCAGCAATGGACACTTTCCCGACAGCACCACCAGTACCACCGTATGGCAGAATGTGGGAAAGAGAGACAGAAGCCTAAAACAGCTGACATAAATGTACATAAACAATAGCGTTGTTTTGTTGCCCCAATCATTAGAATGGGGCAAAAGGGGGATTGAAGGATAAAGATAAGGCAAAAAGTAACTGTGAATATAAGATATAGTAAATCCTGTTATAGGAAACGCTAAAAACATTGAGCTGTCTGAGTGGAAAAATAACGTGTTAAAGTTTACTGCTGGCCGGCTACATCCTGTTATCTTCAAGGACAGAACACCATGGTACGGTATGTGGGCCCCTGAGCCACACCAGGTGCAACTGTCTTGTGAGAAAACCAGTTAAAACAGGTAATTAGGAAAAGGGAGTATGGCCCTGGCCTGACCTTAGCTAAAACTGTGTGTGGCTGGGCAGAAAAGGCAGACTGCAGCACAGAGAGCACCAAAGGTGGGGGCTTCACAGCAAATACTATAAAGAACAAGATATATTCAGAATTCAACACTCACTTCAACTGGGATCTCACACTGACGAGCTTGTCACGGTGGGAACTCAAGAAGGGGTCCAAGGCGCTGGCGTTTTGTGGTGTAGTATGGATTGATATATCTTTGTTGAACTGTGTAATAAAGTGCTTATTTGAAGAAACAATCCATTGGAGTGCAAAGTCTAGTTTTGTACAGCTAACAGAGAATAGTGTCTAGGACACAATTCCTTTTCCCTCAGAACTAAGAAAGGTCATCGGCAGATCCGGACGGCGACCCCGCTCTGGCCATATCCAAACGATCTGCGCGGAGGACGGACCTAGTCCGGTAGACTCCAACAGTGGTCGCACTCGCGTTAACCGAATACCCCCCTGTCAGCGCGAGTGAGTGATAAATTGTGCACTCAACTTATAATAATGGATTATGACGGAAATGTTACAATCCTGTCCATCAAAATTACTGACAACGAAAAAGTCTAAAGCCACCACTGCTTGGGAGAAAGAAACAACGTGATATTTGGGCCCATTTTTGCTACAATGAGGCGGAGAAAAAAAGTGAATGCATTGTTTCATCAGAAGGGAAGCAATGTGGCCATAACACAGGTAAAAACATCACAAACTGGGGTTAAGTACTGTAACCCAGCTTCTATGAGTATAGGCGCAGCCCTCTAAGGCTATCGCTATTGGGTAATCCCACTGCACGTGTGCAGCACTGACAGACTTAATCCACGCCCACCTATGACGTGGGCCCCACCTCCGGCCTCACTTCCGTATAAATAGGAAGAAGGCCCGTCCAACTGCTCCCACACAAACAGCTTTTCTTCAGCTATTCACGGAGCCAGTGGGGCCGAACCTTAGAGGGCTGCGCCTATACTCATAGAAGCTGGGTTATAGTTCGTAACCCCAGTTCTGTTTCGTATAAGGCTTTGCCCTCTAAGGCTATCGCTATTGGGTTAAGGGCGAAGCAGGATGTAGTCCACGCCTCACTGGTCCGTCCGTAACCAGAAGTACAAAAACACATCTACTCAATTAATAACCCATGCGAAAAAGAAAGGAGCATCATATTCCCTGGAAATATAGCATTATTCCAAATGAATATTCTCTTTAAGGGAATGAAGGTGAATACCCGTCGTTTCAAAAAAGTAGAGATAAACAAATCCCACTTGTTAAAAGGATAAAAGAAGGGGAAAAGGGGCAGCTCTCTGAATGCCGATAGGCAGGAGAGAGGGCACGCCGTTTAATCACCGACATTACTCAATCTGACAGAACACTCAGTACTGAATGTGTAAGAGAGGAATGGGAGACATCCCTCAAATACGAATAAAAGAACAGGGGGAAGACAAGGATGCAGCATTGCAAATGTCTTCCACTGTCATTCCTCCGTGCAACGCCATAGAGGTTGAAATTCCTCTGGTGCTGTGCGCTTTGATGTTTTCAGAGTAGACATACGCCTGTGACACAGCCTCACACAACCAGTGTGACAGGCACTGTGCAGACAGAGGCTGCCCTATTGAGTGCTCTCTGTAATGCACAAACAGGCGCTGGGACCTGTGCAACGTGGCTGTGCGTGCAATATAGCATGACAGCGCACGTACGGGACAGAGGAGATGAGATGTGGCTTCTTCCTCCGATGTGTGAGGAGGAGGGAAGAAACCATCCAAAGTGATCACTCTCGATCTAAAAGAGCTTGTGGTCACCTTTGGCATAAGCCGGGTTAGGGCGCAAAACAGCTGAGCTGCCACCTCCTTGGATCTGTAGACATGACGGAGCCACAGAGAGAGCAGACAAATCACTCACCCTTTTAGCTGATGTCAGAGCCAAGAGCAGAGCTACTTTGGCTGACAGAAACTTTAGGGGAACCTGATCCAAAGGTTCGAATGGAGCATTACTCAGTGCGCATAACACCAACGCCAAATCCCATTGAGGCGCCAAAGCGCGTGACACCGGTCTGAGTCTCTGTACTCCCCGTAGAAACCATTTTATCAGAGGGTGACTAAACACTGTGCTGACACCAAACCCTACGTGGCAAGATGAAATGGCAGCAGCGTACGTTTTTACCGTGCTATAAGCCAAATTCCTGTCCAGTAATGTCTGGAGGAACGACAGTACGCGATGCAGGGGGCACCTAACGGGGTCCAGGCTTTTCCCTACACACCAGCGCTGGAACGCTGTCCATTTGGCTGTGTAGGATGCCCTGGTGGACGCCGCCCTTGAACCCTGAATGGTACTGATAACATTTTTAGAGAGGCCCAGCCCCTCTAAATGTTCCCGTTCAGGGGCCATGCCCAAAAACGTTGGCCCAATACCGGATGACTGCTGATCGCTCCCTCCACATATCAAATGTCATATTGGAATACTGTATTCATCTTTCAGCTTGATAGACAGGTAGAAGCAGTATTGCCAGGTGCAATTGATGGGATTTCTGCAAACGATCCAAGCAGAGAATGATGTACCATACAGGAGAAACACCAAGGAAATCATTCACTTTGATAGTACAATGACTTTAGTAGTTTTTGCATCCATAACATTAGTGTGTGTTTTACCAGAAAGTTACTTCATTCATCGTTCATTATTATATTTAGATTTAAAAAAGGATTTCAAGGATTTTATTTAGGAATAACACAGATGCTCATCAGAAATTTAGAGCTATTGACATATGTGATTGAGTTCACCTGAGGATGTTGGAGTTTTATTTAGTTTGTAACAGTGCACAAGGCCAAGGCCTTTTCACTATATCTGTAAAGCGTCTTTGAGCACCTGTAAAAGCGCTAACAAAATAAATATATTATTATTATTATTATTAAGATCCTGAGGCTGCACTGGACAATTAGAAGGTCTACAGTTAATTTGGAAAACATTAACACCTATCCTATATTAAGCTATCACATCCAAATGGGACTATCAAATGAAAGCTTACCATACAATACAGAAAACATTACACATTAAGGCTCAAATCTTTTCCCAAGCCGGAGCAGTCTGAAAAGACTCCCAAGTTTAAAAACACAAAATCTTGACAATGAATACTACGCCGTCATTTATCAGTGACAAAGCAAACAACAAGAAGGTCTCCCCTAGTCCCATGTATTTTGGCATCAATGTCATAAGCATACCATAGAATGTAATTATGAAGTGCAATACCCACAATCCCTACAGGGTCGTAACGTCACAGAAGATAATACCTTTTAGAGAGTTTCTAAATTGTTCAGTATGCAGATAAATATTTGTTTTACAATAGAAACATTTTTCTCCATAAATGTTCCCACATGTTGTGAGCATCAACTTTAAATCTTTTGTCAACAAATAAAAAACATCTTAATTTTCTTTAGGACAACATTTTGTTTATAACACCACTACATTAACAATAAGCATAGGAAAATGATAACTGTCAACATTTAAGATTGTGCTTTTACTCTTTATTTAATCAGATCTATTTACATTGAAAATGTGATAAAGCCACATTGAAAGTTACATCTTGCATTTTATGAAAAGTAAAGGTTTCGAATCATTGTATGACTTAAGTACACTAGAAAATAAATTAAAGATGTGCAACAACTGTATCAGTAATTAAAATGATATAACTTATGTACAGGGTTGGGAGGGCTACTTGCCAAAAACACAACCAGTAACTTAAAGAGCCTGTGACAGCATCCCAACAACTGTTGTGCAATGAAATATTGGGCTACTAGTAATCTCGAACCGTCAGTTTAAAAAAGAAAAAGCGATACCGTTCCGTTAAATATCAATAATTTCGAACATCGCGGGGAAATTCCTTCGACTCATTTTGAAGTTTTGGGGGAAGCCGGAAGTGACGTCAATGCGGGAACGCTTCGAGAGCCAAACACGGACAAAGTGTGTTGTCATGCGTAGAAATGGTGAATTACTGAGATTAGGCACGTTAATAACGTTTTAATGAAGTTGACTACAGTATATTCATATTTGTCAGTGCTTTCATGTCAATTCGGCGAACATAAACATAAATGATCGTGGTGAAGATGATGATTACATTAGGATTAAAAATCGGGAGTGAGAGCTGCTGAATTTCCTCCCGTCGGATGTGATATAAAAACAAATCATTTATTTTTGTAGTTGTAAACTCAAGTGGATGAAACTACATTTATTAGTGCTTTCATGTCAATTCGGCGAACATCCATCCATCCATCTTCTCCCGCTTATCCGTGGTCGGGTCGCGGGGATAGCAGTTCCAGCAGAGAGCCCCAAACTTTCTTTTCCCTGGCGACATCAACCAGCTCTGACTGGGGGATCCCAAGGCGCTCCCAGGCCAGCGAAGAGATATAATCCCTCCACCTGGTCCGAGGTCTACCCCTTGGTCTCTTCCCAGCTGGACGTGCCTGGAACACCTCCCTAGGGAGGCGCCCAGGTGGCATCCTAACTAGGTGCCCGAACCACCTCAACTGGCTTCTTTCAACGCGAAGGAGGAGCGGCTCAACTCCGAGTCCCTCCCTGATGACCGAACTTCTCACCTTATCTCTAAGGGAGACACCAGCCACCCGGCGGAGGAAACCCATCTCGGCCGCTTGTATCCGCGATCTCGTTCTTTCGGTCATGACCCATCCTTCATGACCATAGGTGAGGGTAGGAACGAAAATGGCCCGGTAGACAGAGAGCTTTGCCTTCCGGCTCAGCTCCCTTTTCGTCACAACGGTGCGGTAAAGCGACTGCAATACCGCTCCCGCTGCTCCGATTCTCCGGCCCATCTCACGCTCCATTGATCCCTCACTCGAGAACAAGACCCCGAGATACTTGAACTCCTTCACTTGGGGTAAGGACTCATTCCCTACTTGGAGTGGACAGTCCATCGGTTTCCTGCTGAGAACCATGGCCTCAGATTTGGAGGTGCTGATCCTCATCCCAGCCGCTTCACACTCGGTTGCGAACCGATCCAGTGAGTGCTGAAGGTCGCAGACCGATGAAGCCATCAGAACCACATCATCTGCAAAAAGCAGTGGTGCAATCCTTAGTCCACCGAACTGCAGACCCCCCCCCCCCACGACTACGCCTCGAAATCCGATCCATGTATATTACAAACAGGATTGGTGACAAAGCGCAGCCCTGGCGGAGGCCAACCCTCACCGGAAATGGGTCCGACTTACTGCCGAGGACCCGGACACAGCTCTCGCTTTGGGAGTACAGAGATTGGATGGCCCTGAGTAGAGACCCCCTCACCCCATACTCCCGCAGCACCTCCCACAGTAACTCCCTGGGAACCCGGTCATACGCCTTCTCCAAGTCTACAAAACACATGTAGACCGGATAAGCGTACTCCTAGGCCCCCTCCAGGATCCTTGCGAGAGTAAAAAGCTGATCCGTCGTTCCACGACCAGGACGGAATCCGCATTGTTCCTCCTCAATCTGAGGTTCGACAATCGGCCTGACCCTCCTTTCGAGTACCTTGGAGTAAACTTTCCCGGGGAGGCTGAGTAGTGTGATGCCTCTGTAATTGGCACACACCCTCTGATCCCCCTTTTTGAAAAGGGGGACCACCACCCCGGTCTGCCACTCCTTCGGTACCGTTTCCGACTTCCACGCAACGTTGATGAGACGTGTCAACCATGACAGTCCCTCAACACCCAGAGCCTTCAGCATTTCCGGGCGGATCTCATCCACCCCCGGGGCTTTGCCACTGTGGAGTTGTTTGACGACCTCAGTGACCTCCCCCCGGGAGATTGGCGTTGATCCCCCGTCATACTCCAGCTCTGCCTCTAACATAGAACATATGATACATTAAATGATCGTGAGGATGATGACTAAACATCGTTTGTTTGAGCCGGTCTGCATTTCCTGATGAGAAAACAAACCGATGCTTTTTGTAGTTGTAGTACACCAACAACATGGATTAAACGTGTGTTTTTTTTTACCACAATGTTTGGGAAATTAATGGATAAAATGCACGGATTATTATTATTATTCCCACTCCGATCGGGACACTAGGTCCACCGTTTCCCCGCAGCGAGGCTCCCCCCGTTGACAGTTTACGTGGGCTGGGTGCAGTGGCGGACTGGCCATCGGGACGAATCCCGATGGGCCGGTTCCGAAGTGGGCCGGTCGGATAAGTCACTAGCACATCCCCCATAGGCGGCGCGTGAGGCTCAGGGTTGGGAAGGCTAAATAACTTCTTTTACCTGACGCTGCCCGTCTCCGGCGTTTATAGAAAATAGATCAACTCAGTGTGCGTTGTTTAAAGGGAAATGGAAACACTTTTCAAACTGCTTTCCATGCGACAATATTACCATTAGGAAATGTATTTATCTAGTCTATTTCCAATGTAAATGATCGAGATACGCGAATTTACTTTTTGAAATACATGCCTAATGACCATGGGCGCTTCCATTGCTCCGGGACTTTTCCAGTGACGTCACTGATTGGGTGCGGCTTCCTGGGCCAAAGCTCAATAACAAACAACATGGCGTGCAATGCGTGAAAACAGTCGTCGTCAGGAGTTTATTGTATTGCCCCAGGCTGCACAAATGGATTTTATACAAAGAAGGAAGAAGTACATTTCCATAGGCTGCCACTAAAGGATGAGAAGCTGCTCAAAGTCCAGTCTGGATGCCTGGTTCAATACAAAACATTGGATTTGAAGCCAGGATCTGTTCCCACAATATTCGATTTCTCAACGTATGCAGTCGGGAACACCGACCGTCCCAGCACGTCGGCCGCGCAAGACAATGACAGTGTCAACAAACGTGAAGTTCGAGCCACCAAACGAGTTGCTTCAGCTGCCGAGAGAGAGGTAAATATTGCAGCACTACCAGATTACTAGCTCACACATGTATTTACTGACACAGTGTGACCTTATTAATTAACGCAATCGCGTCCAAACTAAATGGTAGCTATTATTATGACGCACAATAGAGAATTGGGGGTGTTCTATAGCTCAACTAATTAAACTGGCATACACACGCTCATCTGTCGAAAACAGCCCTAAAAAGGCTAGTATTGCTATTGATGGATGGTATTGCAGGACCCAGAGCGCACGGAGCACAGAGCGGACAGCAGATAACGGAATTGCAGTTGTATTGCTTATAGATTATCAGAACATTTCAAAGGGGACACAGCCCCATTGTATATTAACCTATGGATTAACTACATCATCGTTTTTATCGTTGTAATGCCATTGAAGACCAGTTTAGACCAGACAATGAGGAAGGTAAGCCGTTAGCCTGGCGTATGTTAGTACCTAGCGCCACTTATTTTGATGTACGTTTTTGTGGATAACCTCGCGAGTTTGTATCTTTCAGTGTTGAGGTGGGCACCGTTAGATTCTGTGTCTCCTTGCGATCATAAACGATGTGTTGGATGTGCGGCTAGGATAAGTAATAAGGGAGCTATCGGTGCAGTAATAGGTTAGCATTTTCGCTCGGGGCTAATTCAGAGGCTCACTGTTAGCATTGTGTTTTTTTAATTTTTTTATTCCGGATCGTATGCCACTCTATTCGACCGAATCGGTTCATAAGCATAGGCCATGGGATGCCTGGTAACTGTAGATGCTTCCACATCAATGTCATCTCCCGACGAATAGTCAAATTCATCGTTCAAAACGTCGATCTCATTGCAAAATTCCTCCATCGCTGCCATATCTGCTACGTTGTGTTGACTTTTGGTGGAGCGAAAACACAGCCAGTGACGTCACCATTTGGGACTCCCCTAATGGCGGCGGCCTGGTCCCGGAATTCCCCACCCGGCCGGCGGATAATTAATTTTCTTTTGGCGAGTAATATCATATACAATAAATATTACGATCAATATCCATTGTAAAATGAATAAACTACCGGAATATTATAACTGTAATTGGTGTTTCCTTTCCCCTTTAAATCTCTCAAGTCATATTACAGGATAAAGAAAATACAGTTTAAACTGCCGTATGCAGAGAAGACGCCGACGTGTCGCACTTATCATTCATATTACATCATCAATCAGATCATCGATCATATAATATCATAATATATCATATATTTCCTTATCTGCGTCAGCTTCTCCAGCCTCATCTGGCCGTGCAACACTCACAGTGTCACATACTGTATGCAGAAGTATTATTTTAAGCAACACATAATGTTGACGAAACACTCGAGACAAATGTAATTAAAGTCAGATCCACTCGTGTCTTAGACGTGAACGCGCTCTCAGCTGGAGAGAGAAACCCTGGCTTGATTTACCGAGTTGATAACCAGCGTCGTAGGACCGCTTAGCGAGATCTCGTTTGTTAGTTTGTTGTTGTTAGTTTGTTTGTTACTCAAACATATCCAGGGTCTGTTGAACTGGCTTCGTAGTACAGGGCACAGGTGGCTAGCAGCGCTAAGGTCAAAGACACAGACATTATACATTATATTTGTATTTTACCAGGATGCAGTGACACAAATATTTACATATTTACATTTACTATCTACAGCACCCGCCGCCCCTGACATCCCCCACTCCCCCCGTTGACAATTTACTAGCGGTACCGAAGTGGGCCGGTCGAGAGTCCCGGGATGATTTTTAGTCCCATTCCACCACTGGCTACATGACCATATTATCGCCCATATTGACGCACCTCATTCCTAAACTTCTAACAGATACAACATAAACCGATCCTTCAGCCTCATATGAGCTCTCAGACACGTTCAAAATTAAACTGTCATCGCTGTCTGAGCTTGCTGCTGTGTGCACCATCGTGAGTTTACATGCAGAAGCTGGGATCCTGAACGGTGCAGCAGGAGCGCTGTGCCCGCAATGACGTCACCCATCATTTGGCGGGACTTGAAGAATCCGCGAGAAGATCCAGAAAATTGTCAACATTGAAGGGCAGATTAATGGTTATCAAAGTACAAATATCCAAAATCAGTTCAGTAACGGTTTTCAAGGGGACAATATTTACTCAAGTTGATGGGTTTGGATGATGGGGGAAAACCGTGTCACAGGCTCTTTAATGTGAGTATCAAGATATAAAAGTAATGTAACGTGATAACTTTATTTTTGTTTTGGATTACTTCAATATCAAATGCAATGCAAATAAACACAGGAGAGAAGAAATATTAATATGATTTTTTTTACTTAAAATGTATAATATAATACAATAAAGCAGATTCAGGCAGTAGGTGTATAGATTCACAATTAAAGTATTATCCTACATAACAGTACGGTTTCCAGAGAAGAGATACAATTTGATCATTTTACATATATATGCTCTTTTTAGGTTTTGAATAAGATTGTAATCCTGAGTTTCCCTATTATTAAAAAAAGTAAAACGAATCCGATTACATCTTTTCCTATGTATCTAAGGATTACACTTTCATTTTTTTCTATACGATCTTGATTCGAGTTAGATGTAATCCATTACTATCTAAGCCAATACAAGTCATAACTTTTGGAAAATTGTCTCAAGTTATAAATGATGCCTTCAATCTCTTTCACGTGGAGAAGACATCACATTGGCCGAGGCGTTGCAACTTCCCTCAAGCGTCCTACATGAAAGAAAGATCACATGTTAGAAATGTGTGCACAAACTATTCAGTATGACCCGTCTTAGTTTAAAGCCCAAGTGTAAGAGTGAACAGAGGCGGAGTCTGTCTGTTTTCCAATTTGTTTTGTTTGTTGGCTGCTGCTACCCAAACCAACATCCTCCTCACAAGCATTGACTGTTGGAATGTCATTACGCTCCACATGTGGAACAACAAAGGCTTCTTCAGGCGTGCCTTGTATCATAATGATATTGCTCTGATCAGCAGCAAAACTGTTTTCACCACTACCATGGTCTCCATCTGCAACCTCCTCATTGCTGTTAACAGTCGAACTAGGACTGTCACTGACCTCGTCATTGCTACTCACCCTGCTTTTGCTTCTAGGCTGTTGTTCTTTGCCATTGGTGAAATAGAAAATGGTCGGCACTGCAGTGTTTTTCAGGCATCTCCTTCCCTAATAAAAATAATAAACAAAAACACATAAAATAACTTTTTGAGGTCTGTAGATATTCAACTTTCTTTTGAATAATGTTGTTTTAAATGTAAGAGTGCATTATAAAAGACAATAGAGGGCCAACATGTTAACTTATGCAGTTAATCTATTCAACAATTACATGTTTCCAAGATTCAGATTCAAAGGATTTATGTCATAGCACATAGGCTACAGTGTAGGAATTAAATTAAGAATTAAATTAAGAATAATAAATTAGTGCAGGCAGAAATCTATATAGGCCTACACGTAAATATAATAAGACATATGCAAGAACAGAATGTAAAGATAAATATTGTATAGTAAAATTAAACCTTTTTTTTTTTTTACAGTGATAGCTGTTAAGAAATATATGTTATAAGATGACAACAGATGAATGCATGTTGCTATTAAAATAATGTAAAAAAAGGTAATATAATTCATCTGTTTTTAACATAGAGTATGTGGGGGGAAATGGCAATTCTCTATCTATGATAAAGAGTCTTTGCATAAATTGAAGAGAAATGTGATGGTTTGCAAAAAAATCGATTTCTATGTTTCTTTACTTAACTGGCAAAATCTTAATTTGGCTTTTAATCAAAAGAACATTATTCATCACTGATGTGCAAGCTGTGCCATAACAATTATTTAGCATTGTATGATGTATAACATGTATTTAATTTAGGGCTGTCAAACGAAAATATGCCATTTATTTATGTATATTGTTGTGGGAATGGAAAGATAAACGAAAGAAGGCGGATATATCCATTTAACATACAGTAGGCCTATCTATGTTTATTATAACATTTTTCTGCGTGTTAAAATGAAAGACAACCCACACACACACCTATCAATCATCAAACCGTGGGGTCTTAATTCATTACGTGTTGATTTCTATCAGCGGGGAGTACTTCAGGAAAGTCGACAGAGGGGGGGGGGCGGCGGCGGCTAGTGGAGTACTTCGTGACCACAGAGTGTGAACGTTGTGATCAACTGTTTTAGCGCAGTTCTCCAGTAAAGGGGGGGAGTCTCCCTCCGCAGCCGGTTGGCGTAGTTTTGGCACAAGTCCGTTGTACAGGCCGACGTTAACAGCAGCCCTGTCTGTGCACACGGAGACCGACTCTGTCGTCCGGTGATCGAACCGCCTTCTGGAAAAGCTTCACAAGTACGTCGGTACGCAAATGCGCTTTGTGACACAAGTGACGGTACGCATTTCAGATTAAGCACATAACCTGCGTACCACAGTTAGTTATGTGCACCCCTGTACTACAGCAAACTTCCTGCAACAACACCACGCCGTTATCAAAGATGTTCTATTGAGAAGACGATCACTACGTGACAAAAGTTTTCAAAACCGTGGCTACTGAAATAAATCTTACTAACTGCTGTCTGTGCAATTTACTCCGCGAGAGTTGGGAGACTTTATTTTGCTTACTTTAACATCATTTTTCATGGTGGGGCTAAGCCATTTCTTGGTATGGGTGTAGCCTACCCCAGCCATACCCTGGCGCTGCCGCTGGTGGCAGGTATGGGGCAGGCCATTCTGCACATGCGTTAAATGCGTTAAATATTTGAATTCAAAAAATTAATTACCGCCGTTAACGCGATAATTTTGACATCACTAATTTAATTAGTAACAACAATTTACACTCACAAATGGAACCAAGTTATTTTTATTTTTTTTAAAGGATCTGTACCCATGAGTCCGTGCTGAAGGGATGACTCTCAAAGTGTTCACTGCACAGGCGAGAAGAAACGTTGGGGGTCCATTTATTCCTCCGGATGTTCAGCACCCACTGGTCCAGCCTGTCTGGATCACCTAAAGGAAACCGTTATTCAAAAATACATGAAAACCGACCCAAAGACAACAGGAGGGTTAATGCCATATTCACTTAATAACGCGTGAACAACTTTTACAAATATTTCTATATAGTCTGTGTTGGTAAATGTAATCTAGGTTGCACATTTCCTGCTGAAATACATGCATGGGCCTACCAAGTTACTGCGTGGCACTTTGGTTTTGATAAAACAGTGTAGTTCCACTATATAAACGTTACATTCATAATCAAACGAGATAATATGCAAGATAAATAGCTATTTGTTGTTATTCTTAATGCTTGTCATTCACACGTTAAGAAAATAAAATAAGTACCGATACATAGCAGAACAATTGTGGCGATGTTCAGCTTAATAAGCCTTGTTCAACATCATTTCTTTAGCTAATACTATAGCGGGCTGCAGGCGAACCAAGTCCGCGTTTCGCTGCATTCCGTGATCTCCAGTTATAACGCCGGGCTCCGCTGCTGGCCGAAGCTAACGGAGCCGCAAAGGGCTAGCTACGGCTCCGGTTAGCTTCGGCGGAGGACTCCGGCGGCCACCACTGGGATAATTGGGTCCCCTTTTAACATTTGCTCCCATTTAGCATTATGGGCGTCATAGTAATATACTATAAAAGTCTTACCCAAGGCTGAATCATAAACTAAACTGTATATATATATACACATGTATAAAGGGTTACGTCCTTAGCTGGCTAATAAGCTACATAACAAGCTAAGCTAACAAGCACACAAACACCTGCTAACGGTGTTAACATGTATAATATTATAATTGTACTCACCGAAAAAAGCTGAGAGTAGACTTCTTGGAAGTTCTGTTAGTACATTCAAGCGCACAGCACGACATCTTAATTGTCTGGTATATCACCACGAACACGGCTAAAGCTAAAGGGTCAAGTACAGTAACTACGACTAACTAACGTTGTAGCCTCTATGGTTGTAGCCTAGCAGAGTGGACAAGTTGCTGTTAGCTGACAGTGAGGCATGTACGTGTCCATCAACGTGACCACGCCCTAATTAATTCAAAAACTTTAAGAGCTAATATAAATAAAAGGGTCATGTTAGAAAACAATTCACTCACAGATCCATAATCATGAAGGTGGAATCTAACTATATCGATAATAAAAATGTATGGAGCCAGGGATAGAAACATGTTTTTTTCTGCTGTAAAGTTGGGCATTTTAACATGGGGGTCTATGGAAATTGCTCCTTTCTGCAGCCATCGCCTATCGGCCAATATATGAACTGCAGTGTGTGGCACTTCCGTATTGGCTTCCCGGCTCTTCCCCAGAGTTTGCCGCTTGGTAGCAACGGCAGGAACTGCTTCGATAGTGTTTTGAGGAGCTTTTTGATTACAGATTTGAAAACATCGTTGCTTGCTTTAAAAGTAGCACACTTCATGATGTCAAACCTTGGGAAGTATCTAGATATCCCTGCCCTAATGCCAAAGGAACTGCACACTGAATATGTGTCGCCGTTTGATGTCTATGTCTGGACCGCTGCGTAAAAAGGAGGGTTTCTGGCCCATTACTTCTCTTCTTACTTCTATAAGGATAAAACACGGAGGACGGAGATCTCTTTTTCTCCCCCTCTTCTGACAGCCCAGCAGCTGATCTCAGAGCACGCTCCCCTCTCCTGCAGGGGGGCGTGGTCAGCTGCAGGGGGGCGTGCTCACAGAATCAGCCCCCTGCAAAAACAGTGCTGGAAAGAGCAAATAGAGCAAAATGAGGCATGGCTAAAATGCAGGATCTTTTTGGTATTTTGAAAAAACAACTATATTTATATACTTTATATAGGTCGATACAGTAGCCCCCTTTTTTTTTTAAATATTTTGTATAGGTGTTGCTATCTGTTTTGTGTAGGTGGTATCAGAGAGTTACACAGGTCTGTAAATGCAATGAAAACAATTGGCCACAGCAAATCATTTATATTAAACATGTAATTTTTACTTTTGAATACTTCAGTACAAAGGATGCATTGAATAATTTAAGTGATATATATGTACACATATAATTAGTCAAAACAGGGCTACATTTGATTGAATTAAAAGGTATAATATGTGGTACACTGAAGAGCCGTTTGGGAGCCGAAAGAGCCGCATGAACTAAGTTCGCATGAACCTTTGTGGAAAAAGTACCGCAGTGTGAACGCGGCTAATGTGTTATCTAAAAAGGTTATTAATGTTAAATCATTTAACCGAAAACGTTTTAATTTTTTATTAAAACTTAATTCATTTGTCTACTGTTATCTGCTGGTGGACTACCTGAGAGATATACAGCAGGAGAACACGCCGTCCACCGCTGAGAATAAACAGAAGGGCGACCATGACAACCATGCTCCGGGGTCTTCTTCGCTGCTTTTGGTGTATTTTGTGGCAGCAGCAGCGCCACTTACAGGCCTGGCATATGTACTACAGCGTTTCCAGCATTTCCAGCGGTCTAGTGTGAACGGACACATTAATGAATCGAATGTGAACGGAAGACTTTTTTGCGTTTGCGGACAGCCCCAGCCCAATTGAACCCCTGGGTATTTGTGAGGGAGCTCTATATGGCATTACGCCACTGAAGCTCACCAAAGTTTAATATATTTCATAGTTCAAAGTTTTGTCAATTGTTTTGTTTATTGGTCAAATACTGGTTTCTACTGGTTTCTGAGGAGTTTTACTGGAATGAAAGAGCACAGAGTACAGAAGCAACAAAGCAGCTTGCTGCATTAAACCTGACCTTCACAGAGAGGTGGAAGTTCATGTGGAGAGGAGGCTTCAGTAGTCTGTCTGCACTCTGTTTAGTTGTGCTATCTTACAATCAATAGTAAATGTGAGGTAAAGTGTGTCTTCAATGTAACCGGTTAGAACTCAAAGTTGCGATGAGGTATTAAAATGTATGGAAAGGGTCTTAAAAAAGGTCTTAAAAGGTATTACATTTGACTTCAGGATTCCTGCATATACCCTGGTACATGTAGTTTTAGTTAAATGTTTTTTTGTGGCTGGCTGGAAAGTATTTCATATATAATGTATTTGTATTTAAACAAGCTTAATTTATTACTATTTGTAATAAAAAATAAAAAAATGCTCTAATTTCCCAAAACAGCTGGTCACTGTAGTTGTTAAAAACATTACAGGAGTACATCATGCTTTATTATTAGGGACTATTTTAAAGGTGGGGTAGGTAAGGATGGAGAAACCAGCTCGAGTGCGCTAGAATTTGAAAGTACACAACCGAAAAGAATCTGCCCTTCCTTCAGACTCCCCACAGAGCCCCTCCCCCCCCCCCCCCACCTTTAAGTGGTGTTAGTGAATATTTGTGACAGCAGGAAGGTGTAGGTGGTATTAACTAAAAAATATACAACAGTGTGTGAGTACGTTACACAAAAGTGTTGCTTATTAAAGTGTTTTCATAGTTTTTTGGAGGAAAAACATATATAATGTTTTTATTTATTTGTTGACAATATTCAGCTGAAAATGAAATGAACTCTGCTGGTCTACTTAATGTGGCCTGATTACATTCTTAGACTTTTCGTAGGTGAACTGGAGGCCATTCAGCTCAAATGGGCTTTACTAGGCAAGGAAGCATAGAGAACTCCGTGGCAGGCTTCCGCACCTTCATGTGTTCTAGAACAGAATGCCTAAGACAGGCCTGCCAATCTAGAACTCTCACGCCTTCTGAAGCTACCTCAGAACCAACCCAGTTCAGACCTAAACTCACTCTGTGCAGGTTCGCTCACACGTTAGTCTAGTTGTATCTCCCACAAGACTGCAGCCATGTTTCATTTCCTAAGAAAGGTTTGTCTTACACTTTCTGAGCCATTTAGTTCAACCGAATGATACATGTTAGTTTGGCTTTGATCTTCTTTGAAAGCATTTTAAAGGCACAACTGTCCATCTTATATCAGTATTCATGCCACTTGTGTAATTAAATATGTTTATTTCTCCTTCTCCTCTACAGAACAACACCAGTGAAAAGGTTAAGGAGACCAGGAGCAAGCCGTGCTCCATCTCTAGTGGAAGGTAAGAGAAGTGAAAGTAGATAACTAAACAAATACCTGGGTAATGTAGGAAATGTGAGGTGGTGTCATATTAGACTAGTTTACTGGAAGATGTTTTGTTCACATGGTTTATGAATGAGAAGGAACACATATGTTATAAAACATGCTGTCAGCCAATAGAACGGTCACTACACTCTGCACTTCTAAGGGCAGTGTGTTAGGGACACGCACATCAAGCTGTAGTCAATCCTATGCACACTGTTGAGGAGAGGGCAGATTGTTGTTGGTAATGTATGTTGACTTTTATATTGTGTTCATGTTTTTATATCAATATTTTAAATAAATAAGCATTGAAAGTTAACAGTGATAGAAAGAAGGGAAAACAATTAGCAAATCTACATTTAATTGAGCATTTCTTGCTCAATTAATTACTTGACTAATCGATAGGTCGGTTGAGTGAAAAATTGTTGTTCCATTTTTCAAATAATGCCATTTCAGAAAATGCTGTTTTCAGCCACCAGAATTGTTTTCATAATATTAAACTGACTATATTTTGGTTACAGATCAAGAACGTTATCTTGGACCTCGTGAGAATCGTTCGCTATTATCTGACATGTTATGGACCAAATGCTTAATCTAGAAAATAATTGCCGGATAATTTATAAAATAACATTTATATAAAAAGTTATTTCAGGCCCGAATTCTCTGGAATGTTAGTCAGATATGTTTGAGTTCCTGACCAATAGCTGTCTCACACTTCCAGCTGCTTCCTAACATGTGTTCAGAGGTATTAACCCTTTGTGTGTCCGTCTCTCCAGAGTCCCAGACGCTGCTGCTGCCGCTAAGCCGTCCTCTGAGACCCGCACGGGGAGGACTGCGTGGATCTATCGACTGTTCAGACCAACACAGGTATGTTTCACAGGAAGTGCCCAGCTCCATGTGAACTCAGTTATATTCTTTTAAGGGTTTGAATTAAGACTCTGTGAACAAAAGAGGCCTGACAGTTTATTCTCATGTTGTTTTACAGAAGAAAAGTGGAGGAGAGAGTGGACCGCAGAAGAGGTAAGGAGACGTCCTCCATCAACAGAGCAGTATTGGCCTGTTTGTGAACATGTAGTGTTTAAACCGGGTCCTCCACATGTTGTTCACCCCATTGAATGTAAAGCCTTGATTCATATTAAGATGTCTTGAATCAATGCTTCAAAGTCTTGCTTAGAAATGGGAAGTAAGATTTTATGAATCATTTGTAAGAACTCCACGTATTGTTGTAAATAATGTTCCTAATGCCTCTTTGGTAATGCAGGTGCAGACAGCGGCTTACATTTGAACTTGACTGCAATGTTCGCAAAGGAACATCTATAAATATTATTTAAATAGTATCTTTTATTTGATCAAATGCACCATGTTTGGCTTTCCCAGGCCGACCCCCATAGCATTAGCCTGCTCGTAGTGAATACATGTCTTCTTGCAGTGTTGTTAAATGTAAGTGTAGCTCACGTCACTGAGCAGTAGATTAATCAGCTGTGTGTGTTCATCAGCCCAAGGTCAACAGGAAGTGATAACGGCTGGATCTTTCCCTACTTCAGAGTGAGTCTCACACTGCCACTGCTCCAGTGCAACACATCTCACCACATTGTTGTAAAGAAGTGTGACGCTGTAACATTGAACTTCCTGTTTCCTCACAGAAAAATCGTAAAGTCGCACCATGTGAAGGGACAGAGCAGAAGACCCCTCACACACCTCACAGGAGGTAAGCACACTGATCTCACACACACACATCCCTGTGTGTCTCACCGAGAATAAAACACACACTGACAATCTGTTTCTCCCTCCATGTTGCAGCCCAGCCAGAGAAGCTCCATGTGAGGTCACTGAGGTGCAGAGGTTCAGTCCCTCTATTGATGACGAGGAAGAAGACCAGGAGCAGGAAGCAGAGGAGGAGGAGAAGAAGAAGGTACCTGAGGTCCAGAGGAAGGTACCTGAGGTCCAGGAAGAGAAGAAGAAGGTACCTGAGGTCCAGGAAGAGAAGAGGAAGGTACCTGAGGTCCAGGAAGAGAAGACGAAGGTACCTGAGGTCCAGACAGAGAAGAATAAGGTACCTGAGGTCCAGGAAGAGGAGACGAAGGTACCTGAGGTCCAGGAGGAGAAGAGGAAGGTACCTGAGGTCCAGGAAGAGAAGAAGAAGGTACCTGAGGTCCAGAGGAAGGTACCTGAGGTCCAGGAAGAGAAGAAGAAGGTACCTGAGGTCCAGAGGAAGGTACCTGAGGTCCAGGAAGAGAAGAAGAAGGTACCTGAGGTCCAGGGAGAGAAGAGGAAGGTACCTGAGGTCCAGGAAGAGGAGAAGAAGTTACCTGAGGTCCAGGAAGAGAAGAAGAAGGTACCTGAGGTCCAGGAAGAGGAGAAGACGGTACCTGAGGTCCAGGAAGAGACAGAGAAGGTCGAACTTCCTGTGATCAGGGGGAAGAAAGAAAGAATGATCAATATTCCCATAACCAAGAAGAAGGAGGATACAAATACGGTGCCGATCCATGACACATCCCCCATCAGGTAAGTCCACCAGTACAATCAGGTTTCATTGAAAACAACATCAACACATGTTGAAGAACCATCTGGAATGTGGCCGCTTCAGTCTCCACAACGTTAATCTGACCACTACAGATCCTATCAGAGTAGAATGACACTGATCTTGAACAATGTCCACATACTTTATCACCGATGCTAAATGTGTTTACTATACTTCATTTTCCTGCAGTCGTATGCCTGTCATGTTTCCTGACCGTATGTGTTTCTCTGTCTGTAGGAAGGGAGAGCGTTATGTCCCCGTCAACGAGGGGGTCCGCGGTGGGAGGCAGGACTGGCTCGGGTGAGTAGATCTGCTGAAAACACACACGACACAAATCTGTGGATTTTTGTCATCTTGGTACTGAATTGCTGACAATGACAACAAAGACGTTTTATTCAAATGCAGTGTTTATTTTGTTTAAAGATAGTATTTTATGAGAACCGAGCCTGATGAGAAATCAAATAATATTTCAGCTGCTTTTGTTGTCCCTCTCCATGTCCTGTGAGTATTGGCTAATGAATTCTGCATGTTGACGTCAGGTTTCCGAACCCGGGCAATCTGTGCTACATGAACTCCAGCCTGCAGGGCCTCCTCACGCTGAAGGGCTTCATCAGAGACCTCAGCCAGCAGCAGGAGGTGTGGAGTCACCTGCCAGAGGCCGAAATCATCAGGTACACACTCACACACATTCTCAGCTTGCTCCTTTGTGAGGTCTGCATCCTTCTCGGTTGTTCCACACTTTATAACATCAACATATATTATCCCTCTGCAGAAGATTCATGAACATCGTGGGGTGTCACCGCTCTGCTGACCCCACCCTCAAGTACTGGGCCCTCCTCTTGTTCAAGAAGGCCCTCTCGGTCCGGGCTCCTGAGTTTAGAAACAACCGCCAGAAAGTGAGTCCTCCACCTTGCTTCTCTCTGTTTCACCTCCTCCTGATGCGTCTAACTGTGTGTCTCTGTGTGTTCAGGACGCTCACGAGTTCCTCACCACCGTCCTGGACCAGATGAGGGGTGTGGCCCCCCAGCTGCAGGACATCGCTGCCTGCCTAGGGAGGGCCTACAGATGCCCCGTGGAGGAACACCTGGTGTTCAGGATGCAGAACACCAGGACCTGCAGGAGGTAAGAGCACGCAGCAAAACACAGACCGTCATCTCCCTGACTTTTCTGTGACTTCTGGGTTCATGTCAAAAATACGCTTCTCCGTGTAATTACATCATGAATTCTTGAGCTAGGGGCAAACAATATGTTTAATAAGGTCCACTAATA